>NW_019524888.1:47849-74377 GCF_002814215.2 Seriola lalandi dorsalis | reverse complement strand
TACCACAAATTAGAAGAATTGTAGGATTATTTGTAGTAAAAGACAAAACTAACAGGAATTCTAGGCTTGTTAATCTTCACAATTTAAGTTTGACAGGAAATGGCGAGTTATAATGGTACAAGCAAATTAGTCACATGCCTGATAAAGACATTGATATTTGTTTTCAGTGTATCAAAATCACATCACAAGATTACATTCACAATACATCATCTTATCGATTATTTGTCCCATTGATGAGTTACAGCTTAAAAATATTGGTCATTTAATTTCTCTGGTAAAGTTTTGCTGGAGCAGATACATGGCTACAGGTTTAAAGTACAAAATTTAGTAAGACTGTCCTGTGTATTACAGTCAGCAGTTGACAAATTTAGCTGCTCACGATGACCTTATCATTTCTTTTGTGTGTATATCCGTAACCTCGCTTCTTACTACTGTTGACATAAGCTTATTATGTACCAGTTTTGGTGGTAATGCCAATCACTAAAATAATACCTAATACAATGTATGCTATTATGATCAGTGTTTTTGACCGGACCCTTGATTTAAACTACTTTTGTGACTTGATTTGACATTTTGTGTCTGAGACGGGTCATAAACAACTCAATGTCACATCTAAAGGTTCTAGAGGAGCCACTGAGTCATCATCTTACACTCAAAGAATTTTCCATTCTGCCAGTAGTGTAAACTATAAATCAGTAACAATGGAACGGTTAGTATATGCTTGGGGTTTCTTGTTCACAGCTGTAAAATACTGTTTACCTGACAAAAAAGAAACTTTTCATCATACAGTGCAATGGTAAGCATCTACCCACCAAGAGTGAAAAGGTGTACATCTATACTTAAGTATACCTACTTATACTTAAGTAAGTCCTCATTTTTGCTCAGTGACAGCTATCTGATATGTAGCTAAAAATCACGCAGTGCTATTTTGAGTTCAGATGTCACTGCATGTTCACTTTGGTTACAAGACACTTGATCTATGAAGGTCTTCTTTATCAGTGGAATCAAGATGACCACCTCAGCTCCTCTAAATTCAGTGGTGGTGTGTTTTGAGATAAAGTACAAGAAAAAAAACAATATGACTGCACAGTCAGCTCCAATGGTTTATTACTGACAGTTTGTGTCATGTGACAAAGTACAAAAACTCTTTTTAGATATTGAAATATTACTGCACTCACCACATGTGTGTTCATGCTTTCTCTCATCAGGCTGCTGACCTGAGCAAGCCCATAGACAAGCGCATCTACAAGGGAACGCAGCCCACCTGTCATGACTTCAACCACCTCACAGCTACGGCAGAGAGTGTGTCCTTGCTGGTGGGTTTCTCTGCAGGACAGGTACAGCTCATTGACCCCATCAAGAAGGAGACAAGCAAGCTCTTCAATGAAGAGGTAGGTCTATGATAGATAGGCAGTAGATTGGAAGAGTTTTGTGTGCAACGTTTTCCACAAGTAGCAGGTGCTGGTCAGTAAAGGAAAAATTAGGAGAGGCAGTGAATTTTCACAATTACGTGTACTGTGCTGTTTAAATTCAGCTGTATGAATGGCAAAAAGTCAAGTGTGTTCAAAGGATTTCCCATACCCTGTCTTGTTCTTCATGGTACTTTTTGCGTTTTCCCTGCTCAGCACCTTTAAATTAAATATTACCAAGTGGCCTAAGACTTTAACAGAGCATTCTTTGTGAAATTGTAAGTATTTCCTGATGATACTGTACTGACATTGTCCCCACCCCCTTTCTCTCTCCACTCTCTCCCTCCCTGTCTGTCTCTCAAATCTCAACCTTCCGTCTTTCCTGACAGAGACTAATAGACAAGTCCAGAGTAACATGTGTGAAATGGGTGCCAGGCTCTGAGAGCCTGTTTCTGGTCTCTCATGCCAGTGGGAATATGTACCTGTACAACGTGGAGCATACTTGTGGCACCACAGCACCACACTACCAGCTGCTCAAACAGGGAGAGAACTACTCTGTACACACATGTAAGAGTAAATCCACGAGGAACCCTCTCCTTAAATGGACAGTGGGTGAGGGGGCTCTGAATGAGTTTGCCTTCTCCCCAGATGGAAAGTTCCTAGCCTGTGTAAGCCAAGACGGTTTCCTGCGGGTGTTCAACTTTGATGCTGTTGAGCTTCATGGCACCATGAAGAGTTACTTTGGTGGCTTGTTGTGTGTGTGCTGGAGTCCTGATGGAAAGTACATAGTTGCTGGTGGAGAGGACGATCTAGTGACTGTGTGGTCCTTCTTGGACTGCAGAGTCATTGCCCGAGGTCATGGGCACAAGTCATGGGTGAGTGTGGTGGCATTTGATCATTACACCACCAGCGTGGAAGAAAGTGACCCAATGGAGTTCAGTGGCAGCGACGAGGACTTCCAGGATCAGATGATCCATTTTGGACGAGACCGGGCCAACAGTACACAGTCTCGACTCTCCAAGCGCAACTCCACGGACAGCCGGCCTGTTAGTGTGACATACCGGTTTGGCTCAGTGGGCCAGGACACTCAACTGTGCCTATGGGACCTCACTGAGGATATCCTTTTCCCGCATCTTCCACTCTCACGGACACGGACGCACACTAACGTGATGAATGCTACGAGCCCCCCTGCGGGTGCTACAATAATCACTAACACCTCTAGTAACACTACTAACGGAAACAACAGTGGTGCCAATACTCCTGGCATTAACTCCCTCTCGACCACATTACCACGCTCCAACAGCCTACCGCATTCAGCCAGCACCACAACAACGGCAAACAATGCCAACAAGGCTGGCAGCGGTGGTGGAATCGGCAGTGGAATTATGGACAGTGCCATCGCCACAGGTGTGAGTAAGTTTGCCACACTGTCACTCCATGATAGGAAGGAGCGCCACCACGAGAAGGACCACAAACGCAACCACAGCATGGGTCACATCAGCAGTAAGAGCAGCGACAAGCTCAACCTGCTGACAAAAACCAAAACAGACCCTGCTAAGACTCTGGGCACTCTGCTGTGCCCGCGCATGGAGGATGTGCCCCTCCTTGAGCCCCTCATCTGTAAAAAGATAGCACACGAGAGACTGACTGTACTCATATTTTTAGAGGACTGTTTAGTGACTGCTTGTCAGGAGGGATTTATTTGCACATGGGCGAGGCCAGGCAAAGTGGTAAGTTCTTTTTAATGTAGGAAATGTGGGGGAATTATAAGTGATAATATTGTTTGTCGATCGTTAGCTGTCCTAAAATCAGTTGATGGGCTGTAACTAAAAATCAACACATGTTCTGAAAGCTTAAAATAACCTATGGACATTTGGAATAACATTTTTAGCTTTTATAGTCAGACTGTCGGTCTCTGCAGGAAGGCAAATAACATATCAGACTTTGTTTAATGTACATCTGCTTTACAATGAAAGACCTAGTATGCTTAAGTTTCAAATATAACCAATGCTATAACAGAATTACAGTGTGGTTATATAATACATTCTGATAAGGAGGATTTCCTGTGTAGACCTGTGAGGGAAGGGGGGATTTTAATCCATATGAAGTGTTTTCATTGGTTCATCATAATCATTCCACAATGCATAGCAGCATAGCCAAGAAGTCATCTGCATACACACTCACTTCTCAGCTTTTATGCAAATGGCCACTTTGCCCAAAGAGTCTCTGCAGTCTCTTACATGCTTACAGCTTAATATGTGTATACACCCTTGTATACTTTGCCTTTGTCTGTGTTTTGAGAGCTTTTGCCAGAACAAGGCACATGTAAGTCTGCATTTTGAACACAACCAGCAGTTTGAAGGCTAATTAGTCCAATGAGACCGTTACTTTTAACCACTAACCAGTACAGACATTTGACTGTTTATACCTTTTGTCCAATAATAATATATGGGGGTACTGTCTTGTAAGGGTTACTATGGGTGATTTATGGGAATGTCTGACCAAAGTATTGCTTCTAATTGCTTCTCTGCAAGAAAATGGAACAAATAAGATGCAAAAGTAATTGAATACTCAGCTTGGGGCAGTGGAAAAAGTTTACCACAGCCTGTAGTGGGTATAGATTATGATTTATACAAACCACTTGATATTTAAACAAGTGGTGAAGCAGAAAATGCAGTGGTTGAGGTCAGTCTTGGGGAAGGCGTGATGAGTATTTTATAATAGGGAAGAGTTGGAACAGACCTTATTATACCTACAGAAAGGCAATAAAAATCTAATAATTGATTTAGTTTGCCCTTGAAAATGCTCTCAAAGGTCAGATTAAGAGGCTGAAAAATAAGTCAATGGTCTGGTCATGTACATTTGAAGTGCCTTGATCAAGCAAACCTCTCAAAGACGGCATTAGTCTCACACTGTACACTCGGCATCCACTTTGACTGCTGCGCACAGCCTTTTAATTAAGTGCAGGGGACCGGGATATGGAAAGAGGAAGCTAGAGGGTAATTTTTAATGAGCTATTGTTGCTTGTTTTTTTTGCTACAGTATGTGAACTTTCCCAATGCAAATCTCCTTGTTTTCCTTTTTCCAGGGTTTATTGTCATCCCAAAACCAAGCCAGCTCTCCCAGTGGAACAGTAGTATAGCCACAATATTTCTGCTGCTAAAGAACCCTGCAACCCAGAGTCTGATGCTGCTCTTCACCCTGCAAGCATTGCAAGTTTTCCTTTTCTTTTATACCCCTCCTCCTTCCCAATTTTGTTTATGGCTTTTCTTTTGTTTTTGTTTATCACTCACTTGACGTAGAGGAGGAATGAAGCAAGAAAAGGTGTGGTGCATTTGTGGACTATTGCGCTAATGTACTATTGTTCTCTGGAGTTTTAACACATTTTAGATTTTTAAAAAATCTTTCTTTCATGTCAAATCTCATCAGACTGTTGTCCCCTCTGGAATTAAGGCTTGGCTTTGTTAGATGCAAACCAGACAACTGTGGCTTGAGATTTAAGGGATAGTTCATTTAATTTTCAAAATTTGTGTATACCCCTTTTTTAACCTTGTGATGTAGCCCAGTCATGGCTCAGGGTTACTGACTAAAACATGAATTTTGAGTGAACTATTCTTTTATGATCAAGTGCGTGAGCATCTGAAAATTTTGCTTCCATCCACATTCACCCTCCACTTCTGTCTTTTCTTGAGTAGAATCTCCCCATCGACGACTTTGCACTGATTTTGTTAGTTATTTTGTTGTTTGTTTTTATAACTACTCTAATGGAACAAAAAAAGAGGGTTGAGGACTGCCTTGTTACACTCGGCTTTAACATCCTCAGTCTTGAAATCTGAATCTATAAAGCTTGATGCTGCAATCATAGTCTTTTTAAAGAAAAAATTGTTTGCACTTAAATTAGTTTATTAGAAGAAAAATGGCTTTACATTTTTGGGTGTGCTCAGAACTCACAGATGGCTAATACAGTAGGTGAAGAAAATGATAAAAAACTATTAAAACCTTTATCTATTGAGCATTTATTTTAATATTATTTCAGATTCAAATCTGCTCTGTATCATAATGTGTATATTGTAATTAATTGATCTGATGGGGGCCTAAGCAAACTACCATTACTCCAGTGGAAGTTTTGTCATTGATAGTTATATTTCTAAAGCCTAAAGTATACATATTAATAATATTAAAATAATCTTGAATACACCGTTTACTGTTCTTTTTTTGTTCACCCACATGTACTGTATTTACATAACAAAGCTGTAATGCCTCTGGCGTGAAAATTGCTTACAGTGTCATAAAAATGCAGTAGTTGCATGAAATGAGCTGTCAAGTCTGGTTTTGAAGTCTTTGAAGCTCAGGAAGTCTCATAACAGTTGAATCTCAAAAGACTCATCAACTTGGTACAGGCTCTTTTTATGCCTCAGTCACAAAAACTATTTTGAGAAGAAACCACAGAACTTGATTTGCTCCTGACTTTCTCCAAAGAATTTTAACTAAAGCCACATGAAAGATTTCAGATATGGAGGTGTTTTTATGCTACTGCAGTATTAATGTATTTCATTTCTTTGTGATAACCAATCATTGTTGATGCCAAGAATTCAGTGACCCCTTACACTAGTCAGAAAGCTGGAGAGGCAATTATATTTTGAAGTGAATAACATTTTCCCAATATAATTATTTATTAAAAGAATCTTTATCAATTTGTCCTCAACATTTTTGTGTTAGGAGTTTGCACAGACATGTAAAAGATTCAAGTATTTTTTTATACAAATTAATGACAACAGCAAACAAATGATACTCAACAATTTTTTTACTCTTATTATGCATCACAAAAACCAGCACCATAAGGTGCAGATTGAGTCACAGTCCATTTTAATGAGCTCACAGCTCTGAATGAAAGTACATTTTTAAGCCACAATATTTTAAATGAAGGGGATATGAGGGTACTTGTCAAGCTACATTCTGAACATAGCAATAAAAAAAAAAAAATCTGATTTGGGTCTTTTAAAGGCCCAGTCTGCAATCTTTGCCCATTGTTTTTACCCACATAATTGATCTAAAAGGAAAGACATTTTTTGTTATTCATTGTTCCAACTGAATGTGTTGCAGTCCATGTGGGGCTGTTTATTTTATTTACAGGTCGACCGTGAAATGTGCCTTTAAATTACTTCTCCAATGGCAGTTTTGTGGCATAGAGTAATTGTGAAGCAATTAATGTGAATAGTTTCGCTGTTTACTTTTGTACAGGAAGACTTCTGCCCCTCAAATGAGTTTGTTCCAAGGAAGTGATTCACTTTCTCAATATACAGCACCAACCCCGACCTTGGAGTTTTTCGTGTTTTATTGCTTTACAACTTTGAATCACAGCTGTGTGTAGTATTTAAAAAAAAATTGTAACTTCCTCTAACTTCTGAGAGTATTCTGTGAATACTTGCACATATTTTGTGTTTTTCTACATTTATTGTAGATCAATTTGTCGAGACCTGTTTTTACTGCGACATTATAGTATTTTTGTTGATTAGATTCAAAAGCTTAGCTAATCATTTGTGATTCAAAGTTGTAAAATAATACAACTGTAACAAGTTCATAGGGTGTGACAACTTTTTAAAGCCACTGTATTATTTCCCAGTTAGTTGATCATATTCCTTGTCTAAAAAGTTACACCATTTAATTCACCTCTGGTAAACAGCCTGGTAACTTGTCAAATATCTTATTGCTTAGCTTGTGTAATAGGCTCAGATTGAAGTATATATTTCTCAACAGTTGTAAACATGTAACACCTGACTAGGTCAAGTAAAACAGAGGTCATAACTAAACTACACATTCCCAATCCAACATAATATGACTGAATCTATCATTGTTTGTGTAGACACTGAATTTCATCATTACCATGAGGATTCAACAGTTTGGTGTAGAAGTTATAACTAGTAAGCTGACAGAGTCTGCGGTCTTCATTGCATTTTTTTTTTTTTTTTATCAAATATCTTTTCGTTGTTTTACAGATTTCAACATCAGGCCTGTCAAAACATTGTCCTCTCAACAATCTGTTTATAAGTACAGTAAGAAGTGGTTTTAAATCAAAAGAAGTGTTTTTGCCTCTCAGTAGCCCCCTTGTTTCCTATCCAGAGGTGGCATGTAGTAGGTCTTGAAAGCTGCTCGGTGTGACTCATCCCGGGGCTGCAGAGAGAGGAAATGCAGGCTGAATGCCAAATCAAAGCCCTTATTGAAAGCAATAACAAGGCACTTGTTTGTCTATATAAACTTCACATTCCTCCTTTTTCCGTAAGACAACATAGTGATATATCTTCTGATATTTAAAACAAACCTGTCAGCACGTTTCACTTAATTTCCTCTGTGCCCTTGCTAGATGTGACTTCTAGGAGGCCTGAATGGCTGAATGACTCAGTAATTAAAAAGCCTGATGTCTGTGTAGCGCTCCTATGTTTACCTTGGCCAACTGTGACTGGCACTTTTTCGATGTAATGGCTGGCAGTGTGCCTCGGTGGGTGACAGTGAAAGCTGGCATAGTGGGGACTGGGAAGGAGATCTGTGGTCCTGGTACAACCATGTTGAGTTTGGGCAGCTCTGTGGGATAATGAGGGACGTTCCGTCTGACAAGTGGCTCTGCTACATGCTTCATGTGCTGTGAGAGGGAGAAAGTATTGGATGGCAGCAGCTTATTCATATTTCTTTTGACTGATGGGCCTTGGATACTTCATTTACGGTGACTTTAACATAGGGCTAAATTTGGCCATTAGAGTTTAAACTTACACGCATTAAAGGTGTTTGCCTTGTATATCTTCCCCTCAGCTGTTTGCCAAGTCTGGTTGAACGCCAGATTTGCTCTAAGGAGCTGGGCGTTACACTACTCTCTACTACATCCATAGTCCCAGAAACTCTGTGAAGAGTGTCAGCTTTCTTCTCTGCCAGCCTGGTAGAAAAAAAACAAGCAAGAATCTATTAGAATAATATATTATTTAAAATTTAAGTCTTTACACAGTTTGTCTTAAGAAAGTGTTTCCTATTTGAGAGGACACTAACTATCACTTCTGCACATATATATTTAACCACTTGACCTGATTTCCCTGAAGTATGTGTGCCGCAGGGCTGTTTCTGCAGTGATGCGTTCATCAGAGTCATAGGCGAGCATCTGATACAGCAGTGACAAAGCCGGGGCTGGGCAGTTTGGGATTAATCGTGAAATTCCGGTGCCCTTTTTTGGAGGAAAGTTGAACTGCATTGCTCTAGACCTGGCAGACATGAAGACACCTTGAGAATTCTTGTTTTTCCAAGTTCATGAAAATGAGATATTCACATTTTATGTGTGCTGCTGCAATAACAAGATGACAAACTCTTCAAAGAACATATTTGAGGAGGAACACTTACTGCTTGAACTTTTGGAGAAGACTTTGATCTGGCGTCCCCAACACATCATGGATCTTGGCAACCTGGTCCAACTCATTTGATCCAGGGAAGAGGGGATTCAAGCTGAAACATACAGGTACACAGTGCAATAATCTGAGTGCCACAACAAAGCTATTTACATAACATTTGTTTCTCATTTGTTTATACTTGTGGTGGTGGACAAGATTGGTCAAATTACAAAGATGGGGAAATGAATGCAGACACAGGGAAGAATATCATTTAATCTAGTCAAGGATAACTCTGTAAAATGACATGTTTGCCTGTGTAAGTATTACAGATGAAATGATGTGCCTTTCCCCTGCAGGGGTACCTCATGATTTCAAAGAAGACACAACCAGCACTCCAGATGTCCATCTTTAAGCTGTAATACCCATCAGTCAGGAGGCACTCTGGGGCTCTGTACCAGCGTGTGGAGATGTACTCTGTGTGTGGGGGCTTGGAGTACACACTCCGACATGAGCCAAAGTCCCCAAGCTTCAGAACATTTTGCTGTAAGTTGTACAAAGTAGTTAAAAAAATGTGTATAACTCAAAACCAAATTACCACTGTTAGGCTTTTTTTTTTAATAAAGCAGATTTATGATAATGATGCATCTCACTTTGATGAGAATGTTCTCAGGCTTCACATCTCTGTGAAAGATCCCACAGCTGTAAAAAATAAATAAATAAATAAAGAGGAAGGTGAGGGAGAAAAAACATAACTTACTTGATGTTAAATTTTACTTTATAATTTCATATAAACTTATATGTTACATTTTCATAATTACCTGTGCATGTGGTCAAGTGACTTGCACAGCTGGTACATGTAATTCTTCACTGTATGGTCAGGCAGTGGAGTTTGTCTTCCTGCAAAGAATGAAAAACCAATATCAGCTCATAATTCATCCAAGAACGATTATGTCTACAAGTTCAAGTTACTCTGCCATACTTGTAGACTTACCTTGTATGAACTCATAGATGTTCATCTCCATCAGCTCACAAATCAAAGACACAGTTCCAGTTTCTTTGTCACTGAAACGTTGAATAAGAGTAAAGAGATGTGCCACACCACACTAGCTTAAGGCAATACAGTGAGTTACTAACAGCCAACACTCCAGTACTCACAAAATCAGTTCGTGTAGCTGAATGATATTTGCATGAGGGCTCAATCTCTTCATTGCCTGGACTTCCCGCAGATTGTTGGCCTGCTCCAGACTTAACAACAGAGAAAGTATAGCATTTGTGTACAAATACTCTGTTGTACAGTATAAGACATATATGCTTTCTTAATCTTAGATTTTGTGTGATGGGTTTGAGGGAACTGGTCTGAAGCAGTGCAATTCTGTATCCCAGCTTCATTTGGCAGCAACATCATATCACTACAGTGTGTGCACAAATATCAAGATTAATGACTGCACTGATTTAAAGTGAGTGTACACTTTAAATCAGCACTAGTAAAAAAAACACTGCACTAACAACTCACATTTCAAGCACTGACATCCATTGTTTTCTCATAACTACAAGGTCAAGGCAGACTATGTTGACATCTAATAGGATACTTAAGGCAGAGAGGGTGTCAAGCTGCTGTCTCAAGTTTCAAGTCTCCAATACTGATTACTTGTGCACAGGACAACACTGTGTTTCTTAATACATACCTGTTAATTGTCTGCTTCATTTTTTTACATGCGTAGAACTTCCCATCTTTCAGGCTCTGAGTTTTCACCACCTCTGAAAATGTGCCCTCCCCAATTTTCTTGATTATTTTGTAGCCTGTACAACAGTTACAAACAAAGACAAGGAATGAGAGAAATGGAATTTTTGCATACACACATTTCTATAATATTACCCTGAATATTGAAATTTGTGAGTAAATGAACATCAGAGAAACAAGTCTGCATAATCTAGATGGAAATCCTGTGCTCCAGAGACAGTAAAAACCGGAACACACCCACTGGACATTAAAGCCCATGACAATTACATTGGGATAGGGAATTAAGATTTTCTGATTGACAGCTGGAAGCCCTACATTCACACAGGGATGTAACTGAAGATTACTTTCATTATTGATGGTAAATGTCTCCCAAAAACAGTCCAAAACTTAAAATAAATTCAGTTTATCATAGGTCAAAAAAGTACTTGAAACATTGATCGAATATCAAAATGGTCATAGATTAATTTTCTAATCGACTAATCCTTTCAGCTCTACATTCATATAAAACTCATTCTGACAAAATGCTTCACAGGAAGTTGTTAGAGGGGCTGCGTAATCCAAGAAAGGAACACATTTTTTGTAATTTTTGCTTGAAAATATACTTAAAGGTAACTCAAATCAACTATCAAAATAGTTTAGGGCTGCAACCAATGATTATTTTCATTATCAACTAATTTGCAGATTCTTTATTAATTAATCATTTGGTGTAAAAACATACAAAAAATGTGGAAAGAATGCCCCTCATATCCAAAGGTGACATTTTTAGTGTCTTTTTTTTTTTTTATATATGTCCAATCAACATTTCAAAATCCAAAGATACAAAACAGTTTGCGGATATTTAAGAAAGAGAAAAGCAGCAAATCCTCTTCTTTGAGAAGCAGGAATTAGAAAATGTTTGGTTTGTATTTAATACCAAAAACAATTAGTATCAAAGTAGTTGCATATTATTTTTCTTTCAATTGACTAATTCATAATCATTTCAGCAGTGGAATTGTTTCTGATCAGTCCTCTGTGGATTGACTGGAGATTGACTGATTGACAGGAAGACAGATGTCTGAGTTTTACTATTTTAACTGTCCAGAATCATGTTTACAAAAAGATGGACAAGCAGCGTTTTAAGATGGGTTTTCCCTTTTAATGGCCACAAACAGCCATGACACTACAGACTGTGACCTGTATATTCCGGTACTTAATCTTACACGGTAATTGCCAGACTACATTTGCGTTGTGTCACTGCAACAGAAATGACTTGAGTTCAGGGGGGTCACATTTTTAGTCAAAATGGTCACATTTTTGGTAACAATTACCAAACCAGGTTTAAACTATGGTAGAAAAAACATAAATGAAAAAGAGACGCTACATAGAAAACATGATTATTATGGATATTAAGGTTAAAAGAACCGTTTGCTAGCTGGACACAATGACGCACTCTTAAAGGTAAGAAAAACAGCTAACAAAGATAAGAAATCTTTGGAGAGAATCGTTAACGACTTGCGACCTGCTGTCAAAAGTCTTGACACTGCTCAGCCGTTAACTCACTACTTACAATGCATTCCTTTGAGTCTTAACCGCCGCATGTAAGTCGATTATCCATAACATCTGGACAGTACATTTCAATGATAAGTTTGAAAAGACAATTCTTTTTAACGCATCGAGATGTCAAAACGGACACTAACTCGTCTTACGGGTGCTAGCTTAGCCCCGCTAGTGAGCCCTGTTAGCTGACCGTCGCCTTGGTAACGGAGCACGCCTTCGCCCTCCGCTCTGACCTGAGGAGGAAACTGGAAACTCTGGCTGAGAGTCTCTCTCCCCAGCCCGGCCGCTAAACTCAAAATTTTCTGAGTTAAAAGCGGCAACGCAGCTGAATACGCTCTGCCATGTAATAAGAAAATGCCAGTCAAGCAGAATTATTTGCCACAGGCCCAGATATTTGACGCGATTGCTTATTTACAGCTTTATCATCCAGCTCCTTACCTTTTTTCCAGAGGTGGGTGGTGACCGTTAGCTCGGATGTTTTTTCATTAGGCTGCGGATTGTTGTTCTTCACGTCCACAACAATTCCCCTGTTGTTCCAGTCGGTGTTAGGTGGTGTTTTGCATGCATTTCGAAGGCTTGCCCTGTTTTTCACGCCAATAAGCCAGTTTGAGTAGTGCATCATTAGTGCACATTGACTGCTAAAGAGCCTACCATGAGCTTAATGATATCTAGAATCAGTCCCCGCAAGAGCACAGCTGCTGGTTCACTGCATTCATGTCATAGCATAACGTTACCAGGCACCAGTACATCCAATACACAATCAATGCATTCTATTCACACACAGGCAGTGTGTGTAAAAGGCGTGGACCTGATCGTTTTTGTTCCACCTCGGCTTCCGTAAAGACTTGACATTACTGCGCATGTGCAGCCGTTCCTTGCATGTTTTCACTGCTGATGTTGCACAAGAAATGTGAATGTTTGAATTTAGCGTTTACCTGATTTTTTGTATTTGCAGCCAGCTTTTAAGTCACCATGAAGACAAGATTCGCCACTGTGGATATCAGGGCAGTTATTGCCGAGATCGATGCCAAGTAGGTGATATGTTTTATCGCCTCCAGCCAGGTTGCTAACCTAACTTAGCCTCCTCTAGCTGTGCTAACCACCGTTAATGTGGATTTGTTTACATATGTTCATCAGCCATTCTTTCACTTTGCTTTCTCCTTTCACAGCTACATTGGCATGAGAGTAAACAACGTGTATGACATCGACAATAAGACGTATCTCATCCGGCTGCAAAAGTGAGTTCAGTTTGAAAAGTTGCCTCCAAAAGATTCACTGTAATTGCTTTAATAGGTCATGAATCAGTAATGCCACCGCGAAAAGATACTTCCTTATAAGCAATGTAATTATAAGTAAGGATGTATTATCTGTAAAAGTAGCAAAGGTGAAAGTATTCATTATGCAGGAGAGTGGCTCCTGTCAGCGTTAGAACTGTTGCATTATTTAATGATTACAGATATTGATATCTAAGATGCAGTTCAGCCCATTTTAACTGACTAATGCACGTGGATAGTTTTTAATAGTTTATTTTTTTTTTTAGATTTTTTAAACTGATCATGTGTTTTGTATGAAAAAATCCAGGTAACTAGAAACTATAGCTGTCAAATAAATGTAGTTGAGTAAAGCACAATATTTCACTGTAAAATGAAGTGAGGTAGAAGTACAATATAGAATTAAATGGAAGTACTGAACTCAAGTACAAGTACCTCAAAATTGTATTTCAGTACAGCACTTGAATAAATATACTTAGTGACATTCAACAGTCAGTGTATATAACTGAGTGTCATGTTGTCTCAGGCCTGACAGCAAAGCTGTTCTCCTCATTGAGTCCGGGACTCGTATTCACTCTACAGACTTCGAATGGCCCAAGAACATGATGCCTTCGGGCTTTGCAATGAAAGTAAGAACATCCTATTGATGTTGTTGTGAAATAGTGTGTTTTGTTTTTTGATGACTGGCAAACATTGTTATACAGTGGGGTCCAAAAGTCTGACACTTTCCCAATTACTCAAATTGGAAAGTGGGCTCAGACTTTTGGACCCCACTGTATGTCATTAATTTTTTCACTGTAATGACATTCTCTGCTTTTTGATTGTAATGTAATTCAGTTACTTGGGTTGGTTCTTGTGATGAAGTTGAATGTTGAAAGCAACTTTTCTCTCATTAGTGTCGAAAACACCTGAAGACACGGCGACTGACCCAGGTTAAGCAGCTCGGAATAGATAGGATTGTGGACATCCAGTTTGGTTCAGATGAGGCTGCCTACCACTTGATTATTGAACTATATGACAGGGTGAGAATAGTACATTTGAAGTTGCTTAATTTCAGATGTTATTTTGTGCATATGTTATGTAGATCTGTCCATATCCATTTTCAGGGAAACATCATACTTGCAGACCATGAGTACACCATCCTGAATCTGCTGCGGTTTCGCACGGCAGAGGTAGAAGATGTTAAGATTGCTGTGAGAGAGCGGTACCCTGTGGAGAGCGCCAGACCCCCTGAACCTCTCATCAGTCTAGAGCGGTAACCGCATCTTAAATGTGCTTGATGAGTTTGTGGATAAAATGGACATCTATCAGAATTCTGTGAACATATATTATAACTGTATCAGTGAAAACTTTCTTTATGATTGCTTTTTTTCAATATAGACTTTCTGAAATTATCAGCAAAGCTCCAAATGGAGAGCAAGTGAAAAGGGTCTTGAATCCCCACCTTCGTAAGTAGCCAGACAACAGACACTCATTTGAAATATATTTAAGTTCTTTTGTCATGTAAAGACTGAACCATGTTTTGTGTCTTTTCCAATCTCGTCTGCAGCTTATGGAGCCACTCTGATAGAACACAGTTTGATAGAAGCAGGGCTGCCGGGCTCTGCCAAAGTTGACAGCCAAGTTGATGCTGCCCAAGGTATAGCAAAGCAATTAAAGACAAGGTTTCTGGCATGTGGTTTAGTGATGGTTTAAGTTTTAGATTTTGTTCGATGGTGGCTGTAATGTTGTGTTTCTATAAATCTGTAGTACTCACAATAATGTATGTCTGCTTTTTCAGTCGCATCTAAAATCCTGGAGGCCATGCAAATTGCAGAAACATACATGGAAAAAACAGAGAACTTCAGTGGCAAAGTAAGAGATCTTTATTTTGAGGGAAAGTGTTTTGAGATCCTGTTTTTGTTCTTTGTTACATTCACAAACCCCACTTTGTTTAATTTAAGGGTTACATCATTCAAAAGAGTGAGAAGAAACCAAGCTTAACTCCTGGCAAACCCAGTGAAGAACTGCTCACGTATGTCTTGTTTTGTTTAGAATAGTATACATACTTTTTTACCTGGTCATCTATAATATGGTTATTTAATTTATGATGATGATGTCCACTCACAGATATGATGAATTCCATCCATTCCTCTTTGCCCAGCATGCAAAGAGTCCCTATTTGGAGTTTGATACTTTTGACAAGGTGAATATTAGCATGGCTGCTTATTTGGTTTATCCCTTGATGCCTTGTTTGAGAAAGAATATTGATCCTCCTTTCTGTTTCAATGTAAATGAACACTTTTTGCACAAATGTGATCCTCTCACTCAGGCAGTGGATGAGTTCTTTTCTAAGATGGAAAGCCAGAAGATCGACATGAAAGCCTTGCAGCAGGAGAAACAGGCTCTGAAGAAGTTGGAAAATGTGAAGAAGGACCATGAGCAGAGGCTAGAGGCCTTGCACCAAGCACAGGTTAGCAACATAGCAGCTTTGACCTTTGTCTGCCATAAATAAATGTTGCACTTAATGATTCCTGCTCTTCCTCATGCATGCATCTGTGAAGATTTTTGCAAATATTTAGAGAAGAATTAACAGATATTTGGATACACATCAATTTAAGTTTGACTTTGCTGAAATGCATACATAAGCAACCTTAACCGATGTGTTGCAGGAGGTGGACCGAATAAAAGGTGAACTAGTGGAGATGAACCTGCCTGTGGTGGAGAGGGCATTGCAGGTGGTGCGCAGTGCACTGGCCAATCAGGTGGACTGGACTGAGATCGGCATTATCGTCAAAGACGCGCAGGCAGCTGGAGACCCTGTGGCCTGCGCCATCAAAGAGCTGAAGCTGCAGACTAACCACATCACCATGCTTTTAAAGTGAGACCATCACTGCTACAGAAAACTTAGAACAATGGACCACTCTGCTGACTGTTACAACATTTGGCTTCTGTGTCTTTTCCCCTCTAGGAATCCATATATTTCTGAGGAAGACCATGAAGAGGAAGAGAAAGAAGATGTGGTCGAGGAGAAAGGGAAGAAAAATAAAAATAAAGACAAAGGACAGAGCAAGAAGCTGCAAAGAAACAAGCCCATGTTGGTGGATGTAGATCTTGGCCTGTCCGCTTATGCCAATGCCAAAAAGTAGGTTTAGATATAAGCATTTAGACATAGAATTGAACATTATGTAGAGAGAGACACAAGTGTTCTCTTTACAGTTGATGGATCTTGTTGTTGTGCTTTTTCTTTTAGGTACTATGACTTCAAACGCAGTGCTGAAAAGAAGGAACAGAAAACCATTGAAGCAGCAGATAAGGTGAGAAGGCTGTTATTATATAGTCAGGTTTGACAGTGGGAAAACATCTGTCAGTTGTCTTTGAGATCAAGGCAAGGCGTGTTTCCAAGAACATGGTTTATGAACTCTATAACCACTGACAGCAAGACAGCCTTGAAGTTGATAAGTCGTGATACTTTTGCACTTTATTAAGAATGTACTGTTAAAGGTATTCCTATTTTACACCATGCTAGGCCATGAAATCTGCAGAGAAAAAAACACAGCAAACACTGAAGGACGTCCAGACAGTGACCACTATTCAGAAGGCCAGGAAAGTCTACTGGTAAGACACAACATGTGTTATGCACATATCCAGACTTTGTTTTGTTTCAGTGTGTTTTATATTTACTTGATAAACAGTGTCCCCCCCTTTCCCCTTGTGGCAGGTTTGAGAAGTTCCTCTGGTTCATCAGCTCAGAGAATTATCTCATCATTGCAGGAAGGGACCAGCAGCAGAACGAGATGATTGTCAAAAGATACCTCCGGGCGGGTAATGGAACTCACACACTTTCCTTAAAAGTAAATATCTTTAAAACTAAGTTGTTTTACCTTATCATGTGTATCTTTACTTTGACAGGTGATATCTATGTTCATGCTGACCTCCACGGAGCGACTAGTTGTGTCATCAAAAACCCCTCAGGTACATCTGCATGTGTGGTTTCACTTCTCCTTTCTCTCCACTGCTTGACCTAATTTGTGATGATGGTTAATGTTACTATTAAATCATTTGTATGTGTTGCTGCCCTTCTCAACCTCTCCACCCATTCCCCACTCCAGGTGATCCCATCCCTCCTCGTACCTTAACAGAGGCCGGCACTATGTCTGTGTGCTACAGTGCTGCTTGGGACGCCAAGATCATCACCAGTGCTTGGTGGGTCCATCATCATCAGGTGAGTTGTGAATATTACGCTATTGAATTGGCTAGCTTATCTTTTTTTTGTGTGTATGATAAAAACACAATCCCATGTAATTTAACAAAACACTGAAAGTGAGAACTGGCATAGGCAAGGCAGCGTATTTGCTTCTGGATGCTATATTTGCTGTTATCTTTATATTGTTTGGTTTGGTTTATAGTTATTCTGTAGACATAACTTACTGTGACTTTCAAAACTTAAAGGTACACTATGAAGTTTTCTTGTTAACAGTTTTATTTACATTCAGTGTTTGTGACCAAAATGCATTGCATCAATCCCTGAGTCTAATAAGTAAGTTTACTACATTTTCTTCATCACAGATTTGCAAACCTGAGTTTTAAAAAAAATCATCTATTGTTTACATGTCATGTTTGCGAGGTTCCAGTGTTCTTTAACTCAACTTTGGTGGCACATTGTTCCATTTCTCGACATGTTATATACAAATGAAAATGGGGACCCACTTGTAAAAACATTGCTGACTAATGCTACTAGTGGCCAAAACTTGAGAAGCGTACCTTTAACTCACAGGTAGTGCGTCATTAGACATGGGGGAAATACAAAAAGACTACAAGCAGCGAAATACTTCAAATGTGACATTAAATTCATTATTAATTTGTGGTATATATGTTTTATTTTTGCTCAGGTGTCTAAGACAGCTCCCACTGGAGAGTACCTGACCACTGGAAGTTTCATGATCAGAGGTATCAAACATGAGAATTAAAACCACATGAGTTTTGTCAGGCACCAGAACAAAATATAAGAAGTTCAACTGGTAACAGAGCTATGAGGATGTAAAACAGAGAACTGAATGTTTGTTTTATTTCTCTCCAGGAAAGAAAAATTTTCTGCCACCTTCCTACTTGATTATGGGCTTTGGATTCCTCTTCAAGGTAAATACCATCATGAGCTGTGAATAACATTTTAAATCTTTGTCATCCTCTAACAATAACGTTTCACGCTTGCCTGTGTGCAGGTAGATGAACAGAGCGTGTTTCGGCACAAAGGGGAACGAAAAGTGAAGACCGTAGAGGAAGACATGGAGGAGGTCACATCCAAAACTGCTGAGCTGTTAGAGGAGGGAGAGGAGCTGATAGGTAGGAGGACATAATAAGATTGACTTAATTTGCTATGTTTGTAACTACAATGTTCAAGTGCTGTAATAGATTCTACTGCCTTTGCAGGTGATGACAGCAGTAACGAAGATCAGAGCGAGGAAAGAGCAGAAGGAGATGGACAGAACAAGGAGATGAAAAAGGAGATAAAAAAGGAAAACAAAGGGGAGGCGGATGATGGCGCAAGCAGAGGAATGCTGTCAGAGCAGAGCAACATGGAGGCCGAGGCAGAGGAAGGTGGAGAGGAGGACAGCGGGGTGGAAAAGGACTCGGAGAATGGAGAGAGTGAAGAATTCAGCTTTCCAGATACGACCATCTCCCTCAGTCATTTACAGCCCAGCAGGTAACTTTAGCACTGCTACACGCTGGAACAAACACTTTGGGAATGGAAAAGCCTGCACATGAGAATGAATAATACTTCAATAAATTGTCTCGCTCTATTTCTAGAAGTATTCAGAACCCTGGCTTCAAAAAGGAAACAACATCTCAGGTAATTACTCACTGTCTTTGGCCATGTACATTTAAGCAATTCCATCAAAGTCAAACAATACATTTACAACTCTGCATATACTAATGTGTTAATTCATTCATTTCTATTCAGGCTGAGGTAGACTCACAGGGGAAAAAACACATGACCGCCAAACAGAGAAGGTGAGTGAATGGAAAATATGACATATTCAACACAAACATGTAGAATTAGACTTAAATAATAGACTGAGTTTAACTTGAAACATAACTGTAGAATGGAAATATTAATTGCAGAGACCAATTTAAAGTATGAGACATAGAGAAATAATTGACATACTTGAATGTACTTTGGTGGAAGTTTGCTCTTCTTTTTAGGACTTAAGTAGTAAGATTTAGTATGTGTTCCCCATTGAGGGGAGGTAGATGTGGGTAAAAAAAACAAAACAAAAAATCAACACATACTAGAGATGAACACCATAGTCCACTTCTATTTAGCATCTGTTCTACCAGCCATAAAAAGGAGATGACTATATTTTATAATTGTTTTTATAAAGCTCTGATTAGACTAAGTGTAAGGAAGCATGGTCTGTGATTGATTCAATTCTCCGTTTTCTGCCTTTACCCTTAGAGAGGAGAAGAAGAAGAAGCAGAAACACGAGGGTTTTGACATTGAGGAGAAGACTGACATTTCATCCAGCGGACCAGCAGCCGATCAGGGGTCCAAAAGTGGAGGAGGCCCCTCCCAGCAGCCACTGAAGAGAGGTCAAAGGGTAAGAGTGAAGTCTGAAGATAAAACATCCTGTGTTTCTGTGTTGTGTTGAGGCAGTTTTTGAAAATCTGCGTTTACAAATCTGCTTAATGCAAGATACATTTAAAAGAAAAGAAAACTAAACCCATACTCAATTTATGAGAGATTAGGAGGCCAATGACACTAGTGTATTTATCAGTTTACTGATAAACATTTTTGCATTATCAGTAACTGAAATAGATCAAAAATCAATGTTTATGAAATGCTGTAAATGAGAATTATCCAGTATTATTTAGAGTTTTTTTTTTTTTTTTTAATTAACAGTATCCCTTGTGTTACATGTCATAATGTTCTTATTTGATGGATAAATCTTGAATCTAATGATACTAATGTCTGTGCTGTTCATGTGTGTGTTTCTCCTTCAGAACAAACTGAAGAAGATCAAAGAGAAGTACAAAGATCAGGATGAAGAGGACAGGGAGCTGATGATGCAGCTGCTAGGGGTAAGGATGAATGAAAACAACTATGCAACCCTCAACACATAGTTGTTGTTACTGTGTCATTGTCATGACACCATCTGCTAGATTTTGTGTTAATGTAGTTTGTGTACACAATCCTTGATACTTCCACAATAAATAATATTATAACTATGTTTCTCCTTTAGTCAGCTGGTCACACGAAGGATGAGAAGGATAAGGGGAAGAAAGGAAAGAAGGGCAAAGGTAAAGATGAACCCGTCAGGAAACCACCCTCCCAGAAACCACCTCAGAAACCCCGTAATATGGAAATTGCAGCAAAGAAACCAGAGCGGACAGGAGGAGAGGAGGGTGAGGAGGACAGGCAGCCTGGAGAGGAAGGAGGTGCTGCTGAACCGGAGGAAAAGGTAGATCACAACACTCCATACTAAACTGGATAAGGATGTAATACCTAATACCAGTGTCCAAAATGTTTGTCTGGTGAAAAACTTTGAAACGTCCCTCCGTCTCTTCAGTTCAGTTTTTCTAAATAATTGGATGTAGCTTTGAATGCCTCCTGTTTATAGGGTATGGTAGCTGGTAGGGATCATTTCATTTTATTAAAAATGAATTGAAATTTTTTTTGTGTGTTTTCAACAACAGTTTGAACAACCTTGTAATTTTGTATTGTATTTTGAATTCCTTTCAAGCCATCTATGCTTGATCCTCTCTTTCAGGAGGATGATGTGGACCAGGACAACCCTGGAGCAGAGGTGGTTTCCTAAACCTTTACCTGTGGATAAATGGAGTTTGTACTCAAAATGAATAATTATTCCCTCCATAATACTCTTTTCAAAAATTGGTTAACTTTGAATCATTTATTTTTTTCGCCCCAGGAAGCAGAGAACCTGCTCACCTCTTTGACAGGCCAGCCTCATCCTGAGGATGTGCTGTTGTTTGCTGTGCCAGTCTGTGCGCCATACACTGCCCTTTCCAACTACAAGTATGTGGAATTAACCTTTCTGTTTATAAGAGACTAAGTGAACAGTATGTAATAGGGCTAATGAGTCATTTGTTATCCACAGACACAAGGTGAAACTGACACCAGGTTCTCAGAAGAAAGGAAAAGGTAAGAACAGTGATCTATTCTGATATTCATAAACCTTTCTCAATGTTTTATAGTGAAAAAACGTTTTTTTTTTTTTTTTTGTTCCTACCAGCTGCACGCACGGCTGTTTTCAGCTTTATGAAAGCCAAAGAGGCCTCAACCAGAGAAAAAGACCTGTTCCGCAGTGTCAAGGTAAAGAAGTTAACTGTATTTTAGTCAAATGTTAAAAGTAACTATCAGTAAGTAACTATGAAGTGTTTACAATCATTTGTTAGTCATAAGTTGGTAAATCAACAAAGAAAACAATCTGCACTCTTCCTAACCAAATGATTCAGTCATTTATCGAGGAAGAATGCCAGACATTTGGTTTCCAGCTTCTTAAATGTAAAGATTTGCTACTTCTGTTGTATACGATTTAGGTTGTTAGTCAGCCCAAACAAGCACTTTCAAGTAGTCACCTCTGGGAAGTTGTTGTTAGTTTCAGCAATAATCATATAGTAGCCTTGTTTTTCTTGATGTTACTATTCAA
Source organism: Seriola lalandi dorsalis (assembly GCF_002814215.2). NCBI lineage: Eukaryota > Metazoa > Chordata > Actinopteri > Carangiformes > Carangidae > Seriola > Seriola lalandi. Next base: position 52,405 of record NW_019524888.1, on the reverse strand, counting down.
ACTATGTCCACTCTCTCATCATCCTGTGTTGCAGGATACTGACTTATCCAGAAACATGCCAGGGAAAGTTAAAGTGTCTGCTCCAAACCTGCTGGCTGCTAAGAAGAAATAAGAGACAGGTGAATACAGACCTGGCAAGACTTTCATCCAAACAGACTTGCACACTTTGAGTTATTTCAGAGGAACTCTGCCAACTTCATCTACGCTTCAAACATGGAGGTTACGGGTTCAGATCTGATCCTCAGTACAGTGCCCTTGTTTGAATAAGAATAATTTTATTTTTAAGATTGATTGCATTTGTTGACCAACAATAAGTTTGAAATGGAAAAACTGTAATTAACAAAGCTGAATAACAGAACACAACTCATGGTATGTTTATTCTTTGAGTACAAAGTAACACTATGCATTAAATCCTACAATAAAAAACACAAAGGGGGAACATTGTGCAAACCAGGCAAATACAAACAAAGCCCTACTGACATGAGGCATTTCAGTGCAATGTGGCTAAACATCCACTATACTTGCAGTATTTTAAGTTATTGTTTTAATAAAATTCCAAAGCTACAGGAGCCACTCCTCACGATTTATAGGCTTTTAAAGCCAGTTTCAGAACACAGAACCCATACATTTCATCCCAAATATATAAATAACTGTATATACAAATAAAAACTAAAAGTTAACGTCCAGACTCCATGGCCTTGTGTAGCATAAAGCACTAGTTTTAGGTCTGTGAGAACTTAAGCAAACTATCCAAGATCAAGCAAACACATGTATCCGAGATTGTGGCAAAAATCAGTTAAAGGAATCATTAAAGAAACAGGCTGCACTAAAGAAAAATCTGCACTGTTAAAGCAGACTGTTTCAGGCTTGCACCACCGTTTTTAGTGTTAAGACAAATGGAGACTTTTTAAGTTGGTTTATGAGGAAGACCAGTGAAAGTCACTATCTTAACATCTTACCGGTGCATGAGTTGTGCATTTCATGAATTAGAACTATCCCCTTGACTTCGGCATACTTACAGCATGCACAGTAATCTTTAGGAGAGAATGGAGGTGCTTAAACAAAAAGTCCTCAAGTACCTTTCCAAGCTATATTTCTTCCTCACTAGTTTCCATAACACAATGTATTTTCTTAGAGGGTTTCTTTCACTGGTCTTCCTGAAAACTTGAAACATTAGAGTGGTGTTTTCTGTCCATATTGAATGTATCTACTACTACACTGGCTAGTACAAAACTCCTCATATTTTAACAAACGTTCATTGTAGCTGTACAAAGGTGCTAACAGAAATAAGTTACCTTTGTAAAGCTCTCTTATCTAGAACAGTAGTAGATATACAATTATGTAATAATATGGACAGAAAACCATGCTATAATTTCAGCTCAGAGCGGGTAAGGAAAGAAATCCTTCTGAAAAGTTACTTTGAGAAAAGAAAACAGAATGAAAACGAACCCGACAGTAGCGTGAGACTTCTGCTCTCTCCTACATGCTGTGCTAACAACAGACTGAGCATCAGCAGCACTGCTACTCCACTGATGGTTCTACTGGCTTTACAAGATACAGGATAATACACAGAAGCTGATAAACACCTTCGAGGATTCGCCTGTAAACCTTAGTGTGCCAGTTAGGACCCATTACCAACAAATCCACAGCTGTTCACTATTGCTTTAAGATTTTGTTTTATGTATGCAAGTGTCCACACACACACTTAACTAATGCTCTATTAGCACTACCGGCTTTGAGAAAAAACAGTCATCTCTTCCATACATACATTTTATCCCTGTAATCCTCTGGACTAGATTGTTGGCCGCTTCTTCGTCTAGGAGCCCAGTGTGTTGACTCGTGACATTCTCTGTTTGAGGCTGTGCAGGACAGGTTTAGGCAAGCAGTCCCAGTAACTCGACAAGCGCTCCCTGTGCTGCAGAATGGCCTCCATACAGAACCTGCAGCAATGGTACAGGTACATGTGAGCACAAAACAATGAAGGGATGAACCTTTCAGTTTCAAGTAAAAAATAAATCCACATTGTTTTCGCTTTTGCACGCACTCACCGAACTAGTGATTTGGGTTGAACATTGAAAACCAATAACTCGTTGCTGTGAGCCTGTCAAGTGAAAAAAATATTTTTAAAATAAATTAGTAAAATTCAGTAGAAAAAGATATAAACAAATTATGTTGTATAACATGTAGTAAGTAAAATGTACAGCTTACAGCTCTGTGATGAGACAACAAGTTGTTAGCACAACCTCCAAACACAAACACCTCCCCATCAGGACCAGAGCATGCTGTGTGCCACAGCCTAAAATACACAAGCACAATATCAAAAATGGTCTTCATTCATTGTGTTCACTTAACTTTTTCACAAACACACAGTCAGATTAGTGGTCATCCCTCAAAATCATTTAGCTAAAGTTTAATCTGCGAGCACACAACCAATTGTTCACAGTAAGAGGAGGTAATCACCTGGGGCTCTGTGTGTGACTGTGTTTGAAAGGCTTCCATTCGTTTTTGCTCACACAGTACAGCCAAGCATCACCTGAAACACAGATGTGAGGTTAGGCATTATTTTGTGGATGGCTATGATTATTTCCCTACTCCAGTGTCAAGTGTCCAACTCACTCAGTGTCTCTCTATCTGTGGTGAACCCTCCGAATAGGAAGATGAGGTCTGATGACACAGGAGTGAACGAGTGCCAAGACCGGCCCACAGGACACTGCTGGGGAACGCTCCTACAGGAAGGCAGGGACAGTCAGACGGGAATATTTGAGTGAGAAAAAGACATGTTCATATAGAAAAGTGGAAAGAAGATTGAATACTTTTGGCATACAGTTGAGGATAACATGGCCGATACTTGGCCTGCAGACGTGCCATGATCAACTTCGTTTTTTAACTATCGTTCTCTCAGAGTATTAGCCAAATTACTAGAGTTTATAACATCAGGACAAACCCCTTCAAACCATCATGTGGTTTTCAAGTGGGTCCCATTATTCTGTGATTAAAATCTGTATTGAAATTCAATTTAATTATTTACATGTTTAAGACTCACAAAATGAGAGCTGAGCTGACCAGAATTCACAAGAAAACAACATGACTTTCAGCTGCCAGACACAAATCACAACATATAAAAACACTTACATTTCATGCCACTCCCATGTGTCCAGATCAATGTAGTACAGGTCATTTAGTCGGTAGTTCTGTGGACCAAAGGAAATGTGTTAGGATTGGAGGTCAAGAGGCAAAATTTATTCATACTGTGACACCTGAACAGTTACGCAATATCATGTTTATGACTGATATTCAGAAGAAAGAGACTGTTACCTTGTATCGTCCCCCAAACACATAGCCTCTGTTACCAACTGTGGCACAGGCATGAGCTGCTCTGGGTGATGGGGTGTTCCCCTAAATCGGGTCATACCAAACAAGAGAAGAAATATCATGTCAAGTATTTCACTCTAGTTGTCTTTATCCCGATATTCAAAAGACTTCACATATTCCTGAAATTAAAAAAAACTTAATCTGATGGGCTAATGACCAGAACAGTAGATTAAAAAGGTGGAGGAAATTGGCACTGAGCGTGTGTAAGCAAAGTTGTCTGTAGAGAAGTTGCCATGTGTTTACCGTGGTGACAGGCTGGCTCCATGTATATGTCTCAAGGTCCAGGATATGAATGTGATTGTTCCAGCCGCGCCCAGGGCTGTCCCACTGTAGCACACAAACACTTAATCATTTACATTCTAAGTCATACTCCTGCAACAACTTTTACGAATCAAATGTCTCTAATATTACAAAACAGGAGACACACAATTTCTTTGTAAAAGTGACTATAAAAAAAACATCAGATTTTTCTATTTTACTCCTTTTGTTTGAAACAAACAGAACTTCAAAATACACACCGATTAAACTTGAAAAACTTGTATTCATTGTTTATCATGTGAAGAGGATATTTGTCTACAAACCACAAGAGAAGACGATTCATCATATTCAAACGTCCCTTGATGAGGTCCTTGTGCAGCATAGCCGTAGCCCCCAAAGAATATAAGTCTATGAAAACAATTCCAGATAAAACGCACGTAAAATATCTCTCCCATTTCTTGATATTTTGTGTCAAATGGTTCATGTCCTAATAATGTCTAAATCATTTCAGAAAAACAAGACAGGAAAATGCAGTCTTTCCTCACCTGTTCTTCTGAACCCAGCACCCTAACTTGTCTTTGGATGATGGAGGGAGTCCTTTCAGATCGCTCATTTCCTCCCACACAAGGCTGGTTGCTCTCAGTGGCAGACGGTAGATCTATAAATCACAGCACAGTATACAGGAGTTCTGAAAGATGATCAGCAGAAACAGCAGGCTGACATGCCTCTTGGTTTGATGTGCAAACATGATGCAATCATTTGAAAATTTGCTTCATGTAACACAGAAACTGTACCCTGTTTGTGTTTCCCCTGGCATGATGACCTCCAAATAGGTAGAGGACTCCATCAACACACACCCCACAGCTGCCTGACATAGACATGTGTAGGTTACCTCCGGCTATATGCTTTGTCCTGTAAACATGAGG
>NW_019524888.1:0-46598 GCF_002814215.2 Seriola lalandi dorsalis | reverse complement strand
TTTTTTTTTTTTTTTAATTATTTCTACCTGATGGGTTTAAAGACCTCCCAATTGACCAGTTCTCACCCCAAACATGCTTAAGTCATCCATACAAAAGCCCAAAATTTTAAAAATATGTCTTCACTTTTATTATTATTATTATTATACAAAAGAAACTGGACAAGCTGGTCAAAAAGGCTGGGTCTGTGCTTCCAATAATACCAACTATTATTGTTTATTATTAACTATCAGTGTTACTATTAAGCTACTGGACGATTGAATTTCCCCTAGGCAATGAATAAAGTATCTATCTGTTCACCTGAAACTCCTTTCATTAATAACTTTGCAGCAATAGCCCATTATTTTAAAAAATATGAAAAATAGAATAAAATCTAAATGTGTAAAATAATATAATGATGACTGCGATTTCTCTCAAAACTCTATAGTCTACCAGGTCTTCAAGGCAGACTGCTCAGTGCTGTACAAAATCAACCATTTTCAAAGTAAGGCTAACTATCGTGTAAACACAAAGAGGTCAGAATATTCAGTATACAGAATAAAATCTTTATTATTCATGAAATAACATACATACAATCTATAAAACACCACTATGAGTTGATTACTAGTCCATTTTAAACATACAGTATCATACAAAGGCAATGTACAAAACAAATAAAAACAGCTGCACTTGTAAATCCATGATTTTCTTTAGAGCCCTTGAAGTTTGCTGCAAGAACACAACAGATTAGTATGAACATTAGTGATTGTTGAAACTACAGTAATCTGTATTGAATGACCTGAAAAGAAATAAGTAGAGCACATCTTACCTGTCCTCAACAGTCCTGTTGGATGGGTAATACACCTTAAATGTGAAGCCACTTCTTGGGAAGGAGCCCTGTCATAATAAATAAACGGAAAAATATATTAAGTGATAAATAATATGAGGTCATATTGAGGCTATAACATAGAGATATAAATTATACAAACACCAGTTGGAAAAACACATTTTATCAGGTTAGGTCCAAAGATAAAATAAATACATGTTTTAGTTAAGCTTATTTTGTTTCATACTGGGTTGACACAGAGGCAGTCCGTGTTGGTGATGCTGAAGGGGTCGTATTTGTCTGCAAAGATGATGACATCAGGGACTGGGTAGACATACAGGGAGTAGTCGTAGGCCCAGAATACAGGACTGACATACGGAGGCAGTGGAGTCAGGTGACCCTGAGACAGGATGGTCTTAACAAACTGGTAAAAAAGAGAAAAAGAATGACAAGATCATTAAATTACAATTAAAAATTACTGAAATTTACATATTGTGTTTAGTCAGAAATGAGACCAGTCTGGGTAAAATGTTGAGCTGAGGCTTAATCGGCTCACCATCATCAGCAAATAAAACCTTCAACAACACAATTATGTATGTGTGTTGAAAGAGACAAATTTCTCTCAAGTATGAACAGGTTTGTTCAGAGAAGATGAAACTCACATGGTTGGGAATGTCAAGATTGTTATTTGGCAACCGCATGCAGTTCCTGCACATCTTGTTGACCAGGTCTTCCCTGATAATGACGATCTCCTGGCTGCAGTACTGGATCCTGACAATGAAGGTCAGTTTTACAATGGTTTCTGTCATGTGTCTGGTCACATTTTTCTCAAAGCCTGTGTCTGTCATTTGTAAAAATCACTTAATGAATACTGCTGTAAAACCCTGATCAACCAACATATCAAATATGTTCACATGTAATAGAAGCCACATATTTGTTTCACCTGCATGGGTTAGTCGTGAACACTGAAAATGGCACCTTCTGTCTGAACTCCTCTGTGATGTGGTCTGCCAGGGGAGGCCTGTGGGGAACATATTTATTCACATCTGTCCAAATTACTGAACACAAATCACCTAATTATGTCAAAAGTCATGTCTCTGAATGTTTACCTTGGCAGGATGGTGCCTGGACCAGGGTCTTCAGGACCAGGGACAAACACAAAGCGACTACTGCAGGTTTGAGATGAACGAATTTAAATTCAAACGTATGGTAAATCTGAATAGTTAAGAATAAACCAGAGTATACCAGAGTAACAACTTTGTCAGATCCTACCTGCTGTGAATGTTAGGGTATGCACATATGGTATCAGCAAGGGCCTTCAGTGACTCTAAAGAGAGAAAAATGAATCACATTCTAAAATGCAGGCATTCATCCCTTAATTAGAGAGATCTTAAGAAGTACAATAGGCTATGAGTGATGAGGACCCAAAAGTTTCACCTTTGAGTGATTTGATCTGTGTCTTTCCATATGGGGCAGAGGAAAAGTTTCCACACAAAATGAAACAGGTGGGAGGCATCGCAGCATAGCCTGTAAGAAAAAAAATGATGAATGTGACTGGTGTCGTAGAGTGTTCATTCTTGTCCTGTAAAGTTTAAGACTATGATGCAGTACCAGACCTGAAAACATGATGTTGAGCTTTTCCATCACTTCAACGTTGTCCAGCCACACATCAGAAACAATTACAAACATGGCGTCCTCATTCTCTTCCTCCAGCTGCTTCAGCTTGGCAGAAGCCTTCACCGAAGTGGTGGATGGACCACCAAAGAAGTTCATGTTGCCATAGTATGCCCTGGAAATGAAGCAAGGACCATGTCGTGTGGGAGCAGGAGATGGATAGTGAAAACTAAGTTGAGTAAAACTTAATGCTAAATTTTAACCTGAAAACATGATATTCTTTAATTAACATACCACACTGTTATTGGAGACAGCCTCCATACTCAGCTACAGAGAAATGTTTGCCAGGTTGTGCCTGTCTGGTTGACATTGGCAATCATGTCTGACTTCAAAACTTAAAAAATATGGTATTTTCCTTCATGTTACTTCACTGAAATTTTCAGTGCATACCAGCAATAACAAACTAAAATGACTTCACACACAACAAGCTACAGATTCACCCCAATATCTAATGGGAAGTTGCATATATCACTACACAGACAGCTAACTACTTTAGCTTGCAATGACTTTGTCTAAATCCTTTTCCCTTAAACCAACTAACCTTGTGCCTGATGAAGGCTCTGTTGGTGGAAACCCAAACCCATTGACATGGAAAACAGAGTCCTCGTACCAACCTACAGGACAAAAGGCAAAACTTTACCTCTAATGATGTGTTGTTATTTTAATCTTAAAGCATATGTCTTTTTTTCTCTCATTTTGTTAACTGCAGTTGTAGTAGTAGTAGTCGTTATCTTACCCTCTGCCAGTACAAAGCAGGATTCGGTGTACAGGCCATTATGAAACTGGTACGAATGTTGTTAAGGAATACATCCATTTTAAAAGCCAAAGCTTCTTGCAAAATACAAATCATTATTTGCTGACAGACTCCCACAAACAGATTAAAGGATATTGCTTTGGACATGTCCAGTTGTACTGTTCCACTTGGGTCCTCCAGGTAGAATTTACCCTTAAAAATTGTTTAGAAATATTTTAGAAACTAAAATAAAAAAAGAATCAACAGACAGAAAAGTCCCAAATTAAATCATTTTTAAGAAACTACAAAAAGTCAAAGCTTCTGTGTGAACTTCTCCACATAAACTTAAATATACAAACTAATCTGTGTAACTACCTCACCTCTTTCAGTTGTGTGATCATCCCGAGTACAATCACCTCTCCCAGTTTAGCTGTGCTTCCAAGCAATGCTTCAATTGTCTTCAGCTAAAAAGGACAAATGACAACAAAACAATCTGCTAGTAAAATGCAAATCAGTAAAATGGGTTTCATTTTCGGCTCAAAATTAATAATGATTAAGATTTGATACCTGAAATTTGTTTTGACCCTCTTCAACAGCAGCTCCAATAGCAGGTGGGGTGAAGAGCTCGTGCCGATGTGTACGCTAGAGAAAATATGTCTTTATAAATACAACACGAACTACTACAACAACTTTAATCAGCAGTGAGAACGGCCAATGAAGCACATCATACTGACCTGTTGTAAGATTGTGTAGCGCTCCCTGAAGAGTTCAGCTTTGTCTTTGGCCAACCCACACAGACTCGGGGCTGGATGTCTGGTCATACTGATGCTGAATGAAAATGCCAAAATATAACTTTAAAAACTGCCTAAAAGCAACAGCATAACACAAGGTCTGCAGTACATGTAGGTGTATACACTAGATCTGATACCAGCAGAAAGAAGAAATCTTTTTTGAAATATTTAGGTATATTTGGCACAAAGGAGAAAGAAACTGTCCCTATACTCACGGTACAAATTTCTTCCGCTCCACGCTGTAAATGTATCTGGGCACATCGAAGGCTCCAATGATGTTGAAAACATTATCTCTGGAAGAGAGTTAAACAGCTTGTATAAGATTTTCTCTACAGCACAATAAAGTAGATTACACAACTATAACTTATTATGAGTTGATGTCTCGTGATGATTACATTATTAATATATTATATACGTGACTGTGGTCCCTGAATAACCAACAAATAACACTCATTTGTACAGATGTTTTAGGATTTGTTTAAAAAAATAAATAAATAAAACAAAACCTAGATATTTGTGCATGCTGCTATTTTGTATTTTACAACATAACTTGCATCAGGATAAAATCATTACATATATAAAAACAAAAAAAACCTTAAGAAAGAAAAAAAAAGGATTGATCATCACATAACCAAAAAACAAAACATTAATTAATAAAGAAAAACTTGTTTGCAGCCCCACTTACATGGTTTCATCACAAGACTGAGTGCAGTCCTGCACAGCGGTTTCCACCACAGACAGCTCTATCATACTAGAGGACACTGTTGTAAAAAACACAGAATGCATTAAGTGCTGCATACAGCAGCAGATTGAACATTAAACACACTGTGTAGTAGTAGTATGTAGAGACTGACTGTACTGTACATACATGGCTGCTTTTCGACCGCATCCAGGACCCTTTCAATAACATCATCCAGTTCAGAGGGACTTACGGACTCCAGCACCTCTACAAGGTATCTGCTGGCTTCTCTGGAGCACAAAACAGCAAAAAAGAAAAAACATATTCTTATTGTTTCTTCTTTTAACTAACAATATAAAACTACAAAAAACCAACAAAATTTCCAGAAGAAACTGTATCCGCGTGCATTGAAATGTTACTTATTTTCCTTTTCAGACACAGTTACAGGAGATACAGTTAACGTTGAAGTACTAAGGGAGTTGAAGTGTTACCTGTTGCAGCTGTACACATTAACTCATCACTTTTTTACAATGTAGTAATTTACATTTGACATATTTTGATGCTCACACTTATGGACTTTTGCCTATTATTTTGAATGCAACTTTGACTTTGACTTGTATATTTACACTGTGGTATTGCTAGTTTTGTTAAAGTAAAAGGTCTGAATACTTCTTCCACCACTGGTCTCTGTAAACAGTTGAACTGGTAATGTGTGTGAAATCAATGAAAGCAGGTGGATCCTAGTTTAGAGAGTAGGGAATGAAAGCAGTTGAAATATCAGTTAACTTGTAAACGCTGAGCAATTAAACTGTCAGTTAACGTGTAAGAAGTATTTGTTATGTTGTCTTCACTGAGGCACAAAACAATCTAAGAGCATGGAAACCTGCTTGTGTTATTGTTTTTTATTTCCTGTTGCCAATAGTATATAATTAGGCATAAAGTATCGACCATTTATCCTTGTCCTTGAGTTGACGGATATACTGTTACCTCACCACGCGTAGCACTAGCTTTAACTTTAGCAAAACATTTTTAACAACGTTTAACCATGACTATAATACATACGGTCGCAGTATTAGTCCCCGCATCTTGAAGCCAGCCAACACCTTTGTCTTTATTTTGCGAGCAACATCCATGTTTGTTTCTGTCCCTCTGCCCAACTCAAGCTTTGGCGCTAAACGCAAACTTCCGCATGTATTTCATCACTTCCGCCGAAGAGTCGCGCAAAAGCAGTCAAGAGAGGGGTCTGTCCATAGCACACTGTTTGTTCACCTGCCTGTGAATTCGCATGAAAAGACAATTTTGGGATGAGAATCATTTAACACATTCTCTTTTAAAACTGTGGGTTTCAGTTTTTAAAAATCACATACAAAGACATTCAACAAATAAACAAAACCTTATTTTACATACCACATTAAAATCAAATCACAAGATAACAAAGTGCAGAAATGTAGCTGCTGTGAAATGTCCAGACGTTAACAGCTCATGCTGGTCTTGTACAAACGTAGAAACGTTTTATACCTGTGACAGTTTCAGAAATCAGGTGAACAGGAAATGGGGCATGCAGGGAAGAAGCAGGTGCAGCGGGGTGCACGGTACAGCTGAAAGCCTTTATGGACTGCGCACAAAAGGGCATTGGGCACACAGCGCGACAATTTGGATTTTAATACGGAAGATAAAATACAAGAACCATGCCTGGCTCTGAGAACAGTCCGCGGTCAAAATACTCTGAAACGTCCACTAGACTGTATGTTTGCACGAAGAAATCAACTGCCCGGTACCGGAGGTATGTCAGACAGCATCAGAGGTTTTGACTTGGAGGCTTTGACTTTACTTTCTCAGCAAAGTGGTTTGAGAAAATGTTCATTCCTCAAACGTTTGTAGGCTATATCACAAACAAAATATCAGTATAAGGGAAACCATGCTTGTATTTTATATTCTAAGCATGTACCTACATTTATAGTAATTACTGTAAAATCAATCTATGAGAAGCAACCTTGGCCGAAACTGAATACTTCACTTGCACATACATGCATACTATCATGCATTATGTGTGTATGAGTGTGAGAAGGTATCTATGTGTGAGCTTAAGTATGTATGCATGTGTCCGGAAAGGAACCACACTTTACCGGAAGTTGCTACCACTAGGTGACACACCAACCACAAATAAATATAAAAGATGATGTAAAGACACATATGGAGGCCAAATGTATTATGGCGGTCAACAATGCACCTCAGACTGAAGCTATCTCTTTGCTGCTGACTCTGCTTGCTAGGGATCAAAAATAAATTAATTTTAAAATGTGCTTCTTTGGCTCTAATGCAGCCTCTTCTCCCTGTCTGTAGTCTGGTTCTGAAAGTTCCCACACAGTGTGCGACACTGAGGTTACATGTAGAATTTTTAACCTAATTTCATATGGTGTTATTTTTGTGCCTCATTCCTGGGCGCACATTGGGACTTTCTGAGCAGACAAATAAATTTTGCAAACTCACAATTTATATTTTGAAGAAAAAATGTTTTTAAGCAAATACCTTAAATTCAGCAAACAAATCTATTCTGTGCTCAATAATTATATTTCTCAGTTTGCTATTATCCACATAGTCGCACAAAACTAATGTCCCTCACTCAGTTTTAGTCAGTTGTTCTCAAAGATCTCTGCTCTGTGCACTGCCAGATACCTGCAAGCTTGCTCACACTGTCTCCCTTGCACGCTCAGTATGTCTTCTCTGGCCTCACTCAACCCTGCGGCACACTCGCTCAACATTTCGCAGCGTTATTATGTGCCACAAAACCTGCCAATCACAGACTTGGAGAAAGTAATCCAGATTGTCTGTTTCGTAACCAATTAGGTCGCTAGTACTGTATTCCAGAAGCACTGTTTAAAAACCCAGTACAGCATGTACCACAAAGTAGTATGACTCCACCCTATAGGTATATGGGCTCAAATTAGGGTCAAAATGATTTTGAACTTGTAAAGTCATGTTCACAAAGAATTCCAATTATTGAAAGGGAATTATCTATTGAAATGTTTGACTTTTAATCTGAAATTTATATATATATATACAGTATATGTGTGTGTATGTATATAATACAGTATATATCTTATCAACATCTTAACCTAAATTAGAAATTTAAAAAATGGCACGTTTTCTTTTTGGGAGGATTTGTGAGGCATTGCAACAAATGTGAGGATGAAATAAACTTCCTCTCCTGCCTCCCAAAAAATTCACAGCAGTATAGAGGAGGATGTTTTTCTAGAGGCCTTCAAACGAGCATTACCATTAGTTAAACATCTTAAATGCTAACAAAAAGGCATTATAGATTATTGTTTACAGGAGTAGTAGCACTGTCATTTTTATTGTGAAAAATGTTTTATGGTTTGTATGTTCTTGTTTTTAATACATATTTACATATCACTTATTTCTTCTCTATATTTCTGGTTGAAATGTAGGAAGAAAAAAATACTGAATGTCTTGTTATTTCTGTTGCAGTCATATAGGGATCCTAAAATGCTTTGCACAGATAGAATCGGGACACTTAGAGCTTTCAAACAATATATTACTTGTCAAAGTTGGGTGAAGGCTGAGCTCTGTACAAACCAAAACACACCTCACAACACCAAGGCCAACATGTCTCACAGGTGGGCCTATTTTAAAAGCTTACATATGTATTTAATTTTTCATGGTTGTATAAAATATTTTCTGATTTCATTTACATAGTTAATATTTTCAACATTTTATTCGGACATCAAACTCTTTGGGTGCCATATACATTAGGGTTCAATGAGGATTTTACTTTGAAAAAGGAAGAGAACCGGAAGTTTTATTTTATTTTACAACCCCTTTGACACAGCTACATTAGCAGAGAAACGACGGGTAATTGCCGTGTTTACGTTACGCGGACAAGATGTTGTGGTTTTCAAAACATGACAAAAAATTGTAAGATCGACTAAAAGTGTCCCGTACTCTGTGAGTATGTTTTAAAAGTGTTATTATGTAAATATTTGCGTAAAATGTTTCTGTATTCCGTACACGGTTGCTATTTGTTTTACAACCACTATGTAACCTTATGTTACGTATAGGCTGTAGACAACAAGTTTTGTACAAATAGTACCGTACAATTTACTGTCTTTTATCTTAAACCTATAAGAACAATATGGTTGTCTGGTGTAAGGGCTCTGCCCATAGTCATGTGTTACCCTTGCTTCTATAGTGTAACTGAAGATGAGATCGTAGGGGACATTTTTAGACCGATTCTTATTATTTCAGGCTCAAAGGCACGCTTTCCCTTTCTATTAATAACAGCCGGTCATGGATTCCGTATTTGAGAGGCACTGCTCGGAGCTGGTGGCCCGAGAGAGGAGCGGACACACGGCTGTGGTGGAGGAGAACCTGCTGTATGTGTGGGGAGGCTACATGGTGAGAAACAAATACTCAAACGGCCTGTTTAACGTGTTTAACGGTTTGCTTAAGGGGTACATTTACTGAAGTAGTGTAACACAGTAATCCCTTGGTATTTATACGAGAGTAAATGTACATTTATTGCCACTTTATACTAACACTGAACTACATCTCAGATAGGAATATTAAGAATATAGTTATTGTTTACTTCTCAGAAACAGTTTTTCAAAACATATAATAATGAAATATGATAAACCTACCAAAAATTATGTGAAGTCGGTAACTACACTTACTACACATATAACATTAAAGTAAAACTGCAACTAGCAATTATTTTTGATTTTTGATTAATCTGTCAATTATTTTATTTTTCTTGAAAAATTACTTTAATATTAAATTGATTATTAAGATGGATGTAGATTCATTTTCTTTTGATTAACTAATAAATCAACCCACTAGTGCAGCTCTATATTAAATGCTATTCACACGTTAGTGCATCTATAATAATCCAGTATTATAATATATTAAGGCTGATACACACACACACACACACACACACACATATATATATATGTGTGTATATATATATATATATGTATGTGTGTGTGTCTATTGACATGACAAGACAACAACATTTTGAAAAGAACTGTCCTGTGTAACAATTATTTCTTTTACTCTTACTTGTCCTGAAGTAGTTTTACTATGTGGTGTTTCTACCTCAGCTTATGTGCAGAATTTGAATACTTTTATAGTACTGGTCATACAGTACATATCATATCATATATAGCTAAACCTGCCTTAAAAGTTTAGATTGGCAAAATGAGCACCAAAATCTTACATTGCAATGATAGACTTAGGACACATTGCTGATGCACATATTTATTTCATTGTAATAAACACATTTTATTCTCTACAGTCAATTGCTGATGATGAAGTTTTCCTACCTAATGATGAAATCTGGGCATATGACTTGCAACAAGGTGTATGGTAAGAACATTAAATGAATTCCAAATATGCCTGCTTGTTGTCAAAACGGAGCGTTTTACTGTCACCTCTGTTGTTGTAAAAGGCGTCATGACATATGTGAATCTGAGTAGAATATCCACTTTTTTTCTTTTTCTTTTTTTTTTTGAAGGGAAGTGTTTCACATGACAGGGGAAGTTCCTCCCTCCATGTCTGGGACCTGTGGCTGCTCCCTGAATGGACACATGTACATATTTGGAGGTTGTGATGACAATGGACAGACCAATCAGGTGAGGCTGATAACTGACACTCCACACAGTCCATGACACTTTAATTATGATTGGAGTAGGTTCAATGAATGAATATTGCAGTTCTTAAGAAGTGATTAGTATTTGCTTTCAAACAGATCTACTGCGTCAACCTGACAGATGGAAAATACACGTGGAAGAAGATCATACATGAGATGGGTTCTCCTCCCTCACCTCGAGACAAACTGTCCTGCTGGATTTATAAAGGAAGGTAAGCTCTGTCAATTTCAACAGACTGCTCTTTCCTCTACTTCTGGGAAAGTGTCAGTGTAATGTAAATTAAAGTGAACTATTACTCCATAATTACTGCCTGTTAATGCCACACAGATTTGACATCGAGTTTGACACTGTAACTTTTTGGGGAGTTTTCCCTACAATTCTCTATTGATTATGTATGGATGTATGTATGTATACATGTTTTGGTTTATTTTCAAATTAAATATTTTACATTATTCTTTGACTTATGTATAATTGTAAACGTGACAGTAATTGTGGGTATCTTTCTTTAATACAACCCAGGATAATCTACTTTGGAGGATATGGTCACAAACTACTGACTGATGTTGACAGCAGGAACAGAAGCTTCATTGTAGATGAAGCTACATGGGTAACATTTTTTTATTGGCCTCTTTTTTTTATATGAGATTTTGTTCTAAAATATGTCAGGCCTGAAAGGGAAATATTTAAGCATCTGGTCTAAAAATACCAAGGAAACGCTACAGATGTGTATTGTGATTCTTTTTGTCTTAAAAACAGTAGAAATCAATTTCTTTGCCCCTTAATAGTCATGTTGTTGTTTTCAGGTGGAGGATGTCTTCTGGGGATGGAACAACGAGGTTCATATATTTGACCCCATGGAAGCCAGTTGGAATGAACCACAAACCCATGTAAGTTAGTTAAAAATGTGTATATATAGATTTAGATTAGTGACATTTATTTATGATACAGATGAGTGAGCAGTTTTGGAAAACTGTGGAGGAAGCTAAAATGTTAAAATACCCTAAAGATTAGTCAGTGACCGTGCTTGTGTGCAGGGTCGTGCTCCTGCCCCCAGGGCTGCCCACGCCAGCGCCACACTTGGCTGCAGAGGATACGTGTGTGGAGGCAGAGTTATGGTGAGAACTCTACATGCTATTGAGTTCTTCTCTCATATCTACACACAGTCAATAATATACAAAAACATGAGTCAAAGTCTGCCATTTGTAACTTGTCCTCAGGAATCCAGGACGAGTGACATTCACTGTCTGGACCTTGAATCATGGACGTGGTCAGAAATGTGCGTATGTGATTGTTGTGACCAAAGAGAATCTTATGTCATGAGAAATTTCATCCTTTGTTTTGCGTCTTTCCTGTTTTTTAGGGAATTTCTTTTGTTTTACATAATTGTGCGGAGACATACTTATTCTCGTTAGAGTTAAGGTTAATGCTACTACTACATGTTATGTTTTTGCCAAGTTTGTCTTTGACTGTATTGTGCAATATATCTTTTACAGAATCCCAGTGACCAACAATCCAGTGGGCAGATCGTGGCACACACTCACAGCAGTATCAGACAGCACCTTGTTCCTGTTTGGAGGTCTCAGTGTAGACTGCAAACCAATGAGTAAGAAAATGCACCTACTTTTTTTTACATTTATTTCCTCTGTTCCCATAATTTTTTATGACCCTTAACTGTTTTCTTTTCATTAAAAAAAACACATTTTCCTCTATAAGGTGATGGGTGGCTGCTTGATGTTGAAACAAAGAAATGGAGAGAAGTGGAACATCCCTATAAGAACAAGCCAAGGTAGCAAATTATCAGCACTTGGTCATTGTGCATTTATGAATGACCCTACAGTTCCTGGTGTATGTATTCACTTATTGACAGATGGTAAGATGGTTTTCTGTAAAAATATGAGCAGATTTTAAATTGTAAGTCTTTTCTTTTTTCTCTTACTCAAGGTTGTGGCACACAGCGTGTCCAGGGAAAGACTCTGATGTTGTTGTGTTTGGTGGAAGCTGTGACTACATCCTCCTTGTCGACACTGTAAGTATCACAGACAGAAGTTGAAAAGTAGTTGAAAAAATGTCTAATTCTACAGACCTTTGGAAATCATCACGACTAAACTAAATTGGTCTTTTCCAAGAAAAAAAAAATCTGAAGCCTGCCTGAATTCACATGAACACAGGCACAACTCCAAATGTTTGTAAAAGAAAGTACTGCACGCTGCTGAATATACAGTCTTAAGAAAAATGACACAACTCAAAATTGACCTTTGCAAACCTTGCATCTTTCTCTACAGGGTCACTGCAATGATGCTCTCGTTTTCCAGATGCAACCATATCCTCTATTCAGGTAAAAAAAAAAAAAAAAAGTGTTATATGTTTATCTTTCACATCATAGAGAATTTTTTACGAAAAAGAACCACAGAAACAAAATGCATATTTTAATGCAGCAATAGACATTTATGCAACAGTCATTCTGACTTGTCAAACACAACTGAAATGAATAACATCTGTAAGAGTCATTGTTAATATTAGTTTCACCTGTGATTCTCCTGCTATTGCAAGTAAAAATATCTGCTGATAAAAAGGTCTATTTTTTTGTAGATCAAGTTATATTTACTTTAATTGTGCAAGCTTTTTCCCAAAATAGAAATGAGAAATGACAGACTTTTTATCTTCTGACAGGATTTGTGAGGATTACATTGCCAAGAATGTGAGGAACAATGAGATGCTCAGAAATCAGCTTATTCTCCTGCCTCCTAAACTGCTCACAGCAGTACAGAGGAGGATATCTTTCTACAGGCCTTCAAAGAAGAAACAGTGTTAATTAAAAGAATGTGCTAAATGCCAAGAACAATGCAATAACATACACTTGTTTTTATTTAAGTACTGTACTCCCCTCAGTGTGATCATCTTACTCACACTGTGGGGTAGCATTTTTATTTTTAGAAAATACTGTGCAGAATATTTTATGGTGTTATATTTTATTATTTTATTGTTCTCCAGATTTAAATTTTTATTTTGTACACTCTCTACACAACCCTCCAACAAACTGATCCCAAGATAATGGTGATTAAATGACACTGAAAAGTTGTTGCCTGATGTGGATTATTGGACAACTATTTTAATTAAGTCAATTAAGCAATCTCAACCTCTCACACACAATTCTCCCAGAGTATTCACGAGATCAAAAATAATGCATAGTCGATTTTTATTTGCAGTAAAAAAAACAAAATTACAATTTATTATAAAATCTGTTTGAAATGCAGCTTTCCTTTTAACAGTGACTGGTGGACTTTGTTGACACATTAAGTATTTACATGAATGCCCAGTATGTATTCATGCACAAAACTACTCTGTTCCACCACTAAGTGGCAGCAGGACTTTATGTTTAAATGTGGCTGAGTCATCAGCAGAAATGGAGCTGGGTCAAAGTGAGCCTGACTGAAAGTCTCTCTCTGTTGCCACACATTCCTTCTTCATAAGGGTGGAGAGGTGCAGGAACTGTGGTCAGGAAGGAAACCTTAAGTATACAATCCCAGCTCATACCTTTGCAGGATTGCCACTTATGAAATACTAAAGCCCTATACTGTGCGCACAAAACTACTGGCGGAAAATGTTATCTTTGCATATAGCGAGTCACAAGGCCTTAAGAATGTGCTTTTACCACTCAAATTGTGCTAAACTACTGAGTTTCAGCGATCAGAGAAATGGCTGTGTTCTCCCCTTCACCTATGAACAGACAAGTTAAAGTTAAGTAAGTAATAGGTATCAAATAAGTAGATGCGTGCTCTGTGGGAGCCCAGCAGGACTGAGAGGGTGACAGTGACACCTTAGCACAGCAGATAACAAACCAAGGAGGCCTGTGTCAGTTAACAGTGTTGGTCTCTGGGAGGAGAACCTCCTGGCATCAGTTCAAACTGGTGTTATAACTCCTCTTGTTGTTAAGTAAGACTTGGCTAAATGCAAAGTCCTGGGGTGCAGATGTTTAAGTTCAACAGAAACATTGTTACATTTTATCCAGGGAACCCTGCCTGCAGTAGCCTTCCTATGTAGCAGAGAATTTGTCAAAACAAACAAACAAACAAACCAACCCTGGTTCCCTTTCTCTTTTTTAAAATGTTACACTGCAAACTGCTGCATCCCATGAAGGTTGCTCCATTGCTGCAGGATTCTCAGCTGGGGGTCAACTAAACTCTCTCTCAATAGTGTCCATCAGCTCCTCTTCTGATCCATCGTACAGGATGACTGGCATTGTAAGAGAAGAGCCATGGCAGCTGCCAAAAGTCCTGGGGACAGTTTAGATGCTGATTAAAAACAGGAAATCTAAGTGACATATACGAGTATTTTGATGTGTTATTTTTTCCACCAAATGTATCATTTTCTGACAAAATCAACCCACAACATTTAATCAGTAAACTGATTAATCTCCTCTTGGTATGTTGCGTAAAAGGTCCATAATGGCGTAACGATCAGTGGTAAGAAACATATGCTGTTGTGCTTAAGGCATGCTTTGTAAATATATTCTCACACTCAACACCAACAAAGCAGCAACAACAGACGCTTGTTTGTTTCTGTCCTGCTTGCAGACGTCTGACTAATCTGATCTGCACTGAGAACAATGGGCTGGTATTTCGATACCTTTAAGGTGAATTTGATCTGGTTCAGCTCGGCTTTTACTACTCCACTGAGCTCAGAAATCTATTATTTATTACAGTTGTCTACTTACGATTGTTTTTCTGATGTGGGAACAGCTTCCAGCGAAGCACCTCTTGTAAAAAAGCCCTGTGAGGAGGACTGACAGAAACCAGAGAGGAGAGAAGGCACATGATGTGTTTTCATTTCAGCTCTGAACAATTCTCCAGGATCATTGTTATTTTAAAATCATCCAGCTGTTGATGATTTATAATAAACTGGGTTAAAACAGAAAGATGCTTTATCCAATAATAGCTAATGATAATACAAATGGTAAAATTAAAGTCCTTACATTGTGCGGACTGGGGCGCACAGGTGTGTGGTTTTTTAAGTGTCTGAAAGCATCATTGCTCCTCTTGTTTACATCTCTTGATCCACCGTGTGAGCCACGTGGCTCCTCGGCTCTTCCAGACGCTCTGGACCGAGGAGCTGAGCTGACGTCGTCCTCGGTGTCTTCCCGGCTGAAGTGACACAGTCCGTAAGTTTTGGCTTTCATAAAAGACTTCTTGGTAATGTTCTTCTTCACAGAAAGTCTCTCTAGCTCCTCATAATCTTTAAGAACCGTGTCCAGCTCTCCATCAACATCATCGTCCTCCCCAGAGAAGTCAGAGTCGTGGCCTTCGCTGTGGCAGTCCGGTCGCGCACGATTGCGCGCGTTGCGCAAAGTTGCATGGATTTTGAGAGGCTTGAATGGACGGCTGTCCTGTTTGGGTGAAGTGACACCGGCAGCTGTTTTGGTCACGTTCACCTCGCTGGCACACGCAGGTGCAACTTTCTTCTTACTCGGACCGCTGCCCATGTCCGTGTGTCTGGCTGCTTTAAAAAATCTAAATGCAAAGTCCCATTTCCAAAGTCTCCTCCACAGCAAGATTCTCCCAGAGTTGAATATTAACCAACAAAGACTTGATGCTTGGCGGTGGGCAGTAAGGTCAGTTTCCAATTAGGTTTAAGGCTGTAAAACAGTTCTTAGGGTAAAAATAAGCGCTGGTGGCCAATTCCCTTAAAATCATCCGCTCCCCATCTGCAGACGGACCTCTGGCAATTATCGCATATTCTATGTTCACAGACCGGACTTGAGTCAGAACCGCCGCCTGTAAACTTTCGAGTAACTCCACATCAGATGAGAAGCAGTGTATCCGTTACATAACACCAGTTTAACTCAGGGACCCCAGGGAGAAAACTCCGCCTTCTTATAGTGGGAAACACACACCCTTTATGTTTCCTTTATTTCTACTGAATAGGAGTAACTTACACTTTTATTTTAGCAGCTGCACTTCTGCCTTTTGTTAAACATTTACCACAGAATTGAATGATTTCTGGTTAAGGAAAACTGAAAGAGACAACTTTTGGAACACATTTAATTATTTAGTCAGTCCTGGGTGCTTGACATAGAGATATAAGGGTTTAGACAGTATGAAGATGAAGAGGCTAATAGGGACAATTCGTCTGATTTATCTGTATCACATCAGCAACAATGACCAGCCTATTGCCCGTCTGTGTTCAGCTAATAGATTTTATTGAGCCAAGTGAGATCAAGAGTGAGTGAGTTCCTGTCCGCCCGCCGGGGCCGGGAGGCCCCCGGCTCACCAGCCCCTCCAGTGACTGATTAAGACTGAAGCACTCAGCCACAAGAGAGAAGGGGGCATTCCTTTCCAACAGCTTGGGCTTCCCAGAGATTCCTCAATAAGCTTTTGTTTGGTCCACTTGCACATACAAAAGACACAGTGGGGGCATCTCCCTGCCCAGAGCTGTCCAACAAGAACCCAGAGTCCACCCGAGTAAAGAAGCTGTTTGCCATCTTTCATTAAATGCCTCTTTCGCTCTCTTTCCTTGCTAGTGTGTGCACACACGTGTGTGTGTGTGTGTGTGTGTTTGTGTTTGTGTGTGTGTGTGTGCGTGCGTGTCTGTGTGTGCTCCAGACAGCTGTGCAACCTGTTCTCTCTGGAGGATGACCAAGTCAAAGACACCTGCTGTTCAAGCAACTGGCATTTTTTCTAACTGTGAGTGTGAGAGGGGGAAAAAAAAATCAGCCTGCAAGTTCCAGATGTCTCATTGAGGAAATTCCTGCTTTACTGCCTAATTTTTTACAGAACATGTGTAAGATGTCGAATGTGTTCTTCAAGGGTGGAAAGACTGTGCTTCTTGACTTACATTTTACATAAGCAGAATGCTAAAGCTGAAAAATATTCATTTGCAAGCACAAAAGTTAAAGTTTTGCAGATTACTCTTAGTTGCAGTTACAGCTTCTACATGAAAAGCTCAATGAGGCATCCTGATCATAAGCATGTCAGTAGTGATTACCTCCTAATAACCAATCTCTCTCTTCAGTTCAATGAAGAGAGAGATTGCTCTCCAAAGATGTTATCATCTTTTCTTTATATAAAAAAAAGAACCTTCTCAGAGAATGCCTTATAGGGAGAGGAGCTTCAGAGAAAAACTGGAACATCCTCCTGACTGTGCAACCACTGCATAATTGTATACTGTTGTTCTTGTCTTTCCAAAATTCCAAGTACAAAAAAGTACAAGTACAAGAACAAGCTTGCTTGTCACCCTTGCCTTTCATGAAGTCTTGTTTGTGTTGTTTTCAGGCCCCCATTTCTGTTATTCTCTGCCTGCACCAGTGTATCATTAAAAAGATCTAGCAGCCACATCTGGTGAAGAACTCAACAGCTTCCAGACGAGGGGGAGGATCTGCCGCAAGACGGAGGCCACAGCCCAGCTCACAACATAACTGTGGTTACTCTGACTTCTCCCTGCATCAACAATATTCCTTCACCATGGACTGAGACTTGAAAGACGTGAGGAAAGTTATATCTTTGTGAAACTGTGGTTCTTGATTTTGCATGGTTTTGTACACCACATCATATCCTGCAAAAGTGCATGTCAAATCGTTTTTTGTGCAATGATAAGTCAGAGCTGTGAGTTGCTTTTGCACTGTTATGGATACTTTTGTTTCCTCCTAACAGCAGGAGAGCATGTGTGAGAAATTGCAATTGTCATGACTCAACTGCTCCATTTGCAGGGAACAAATAAAACTATTGTTGTCATCTTTGAGCCAAAAAAACATTTCTCCCATATGTTTCAAGAGAGTGTTTAACAAGCCAGCTGCCCACTGATAGGCATTCCAGTTAAACTGTCTGGGCCCCTTTACCCCACCAGGTACACAAACATGAACACGACAGGGTCAAGAAGAAACACACACACACACACACACACACACACACACACACACACACACACACACACGCACACCACTATTTCAACAGGGTTTTATTTTATCATTTCTAAACTGATAAACAAGTTTATAAATTACCTACCATTAAATGTGTGTATTATTGCGCCACAGAAAGGCATATATTTTCAGGTGGGGGTGGTTGTAGGGAGGACACATTCATGTCTAACTAAACCTTAGGTATTGCGTTCCTTTTAATAAACTTTATACAAGGTACAAAAACTTGATTATGTTTACATACTGTACTGTAAATTAGGTAAAACACCAAAATCTCCTTCTTTGTAGTCAGACAGTAGATTCATCAGGACACTGCACAGACGTAATCGACTGACAGGATGAGCAGAGCTGAGACAGAGGGATATTGTAACTCTGACACAGTGACATAAGGTTGTCAGGGCAACATTCAGTGCAGCCAAGAGGAGTTCAACTGCAGTAAAAGAACCAGGGTCAGCCCTATTTATCTTTGAGCTATCCCTCTTAATCTGCTAGATTACTAAATGTAAATTAAGGCTTTTGCCGTTGTGTTGACGTTGAATGTACGTCACAGAGATGATCTTTTGACCTCTGGAAGAAGTTTGTGGGAAACTTTTTCAGTCCTCACCACAAACCTTTTATTCCCAGTCAACTCATCAATAGTGACATGTCGTATATATCTCTCATTGACAGTTTGCTGTAACAGATGAGTTTCTGACCTGCCACAGGATTTGGTTCATGGTGCCCACACAGCTCATGGTGAAAGGTGTGTTAAAGCTAACCAGCAGATGGCGCCAGTGTTCAAGAAAAGTAAATTACAGGCTCTTCCCTATTGATTTTTGCAAATAAAGAGACTAAAGGGTCCTTCTACAGGACAATTGGAACACTCACTGCATTTTCAACCATAGCTTTGCTTTGCATGATAAATAGCCTATGTGAGAACAGTTCTGTTGAGATCACAGGGGAACTTGTAATTTGCTTGTGTTGTGTTGTTGCAGGGGTTGTTTTTATTTTGAATAGAAACGTAATAACATTGCACAATATGTCATGGCACAATCAGCCATTAACAGCAAAGTTAAGAACTTAACAGCTAAGCGATAAGCTGAAACTTGTTATGAAACTAAACCAAGGGGAGCTGTAGGTTCATCACTATGAGCAACTCCTTTCACATTGTTGCATTGTTTTCTCATTGTCATTTGTTATTATGTAAAATTTCAAATTCAACTTCCAAATACCATCTTCATCTTAAAGCGACTATAAATGTATTTAGCACAAATACCACCCTGTGTTTGAAGATGAAGTCACAGTGTGTACATTGTAAATAAATAATCTCAGCTTTTTGGTCAGATTTCCCCTCACTTCCCCGCACATTCCCATACTTCTGTATTTGTAGTAAAACACTGTGTACTGGAAGGTCTACTCAGCCCGGTCTGTGGTCACTACTGCAGTGACCCATTTTTCTGTCAAAAGGCCATGTAATCAACAGAAAACAATTACTGCCTCTCTCAGGCACTCAGAGCGCTCAATACCAGCATCTGCTCACTTCCTAATTACCTACTAGGTAAGAGGCTTCATTTGGACAGAAACTCACAGCAATCAATCCTTGCATTATGCTTGGCTTGTTTGTCAGCATCCTAATGTGTCAGATTGGAAGTGTCAGGTCTGTTCAATTCAATTCTCTTTGATTAACTTTTCCTTTACCTATATGCCTTTTATTTATATATAATTTTGGATTTTTTGTTTTTTTTCCACTAATTTAACCCAATGTAAACTTGTGACCTGAAAGTATATCAGGCTTCACTCCCTAGGCTCATTTTACTAGTTTTCTCCCAGGCTAAGTGCTAACCTGGTTCTGGCTCCACAGCACACTGTTTTGAATGCCTCTCCTTTGTTTAGAGCCTTTTTTTTCTATAGCTATTCCAGATACCTCCTATGGCAGACAGTGTGTCATGTTGATTAGAGCAAGTTACTGTGAAGCATAGCCTCAGTCAAGTCCTGGCACCATAGATGATGTGGAAGAAATACACCAAGGTAAAGCCGTAGTACACCCTGTTTCTAAGAAATCCCTCCTGTTCTCATTGGCTGCATTGTGTGTCTTTGTGCACTTGTAATAGTGTGTTGGAAACAGTTTTCAAAATCAAGCCTTTAACAGTGAACATGAAGAGTCAAAGTCTGATTTGTTCACAATATTTGCTTGTTTTTAGCCATGCTAGTGGCGCGATGTGAAGGATGGCTATGTTAGTCTGTTGGTTTACTGCTTTGGTCCAGACTGAAATATCTCAACACCCACTTGGTTAGATTGCCATGAAAGTTTGAACAGACATTCATGTTCCCCAGAGGATGAATCCTACTGAACTTGGTGATCCCTTTACTTTTCCTGTAGCACCACCAGCCGTTCGACAGTTGTAGTTTTGATTTAAATATCTCAACAACTATTGGGTGGATTGCCATGAAATGTGGTACATACATTTATGTTCTCCTCTGGGGGAATTATCATAATTTGTTGATCCCTTCACATTTCCTATAGCACCACCATCAAGTCAAAATTGTAATTTTTCTATACTTAGGTTTATAACAAAAAAACCAAATGCTAACACACTAAACTAATGTGGTTAACATTATACTTGCTAAATATCAACATTTCAGCATTGTCACAGTGAGAGTGCTACCAGCCTAGGATTAGCATTCAGCTCAAACTACCACTGTGCCTAAGTGCAGGATCACAGAGATGCTAGCATACTGTAGTCTCCAGGTTAGTTTCTTTAGCAATATTTTACTGGACTGATGTTTGAATCCATTGGTGCTCAAAACATGTCAACTTTCACTAAACTCCTTAAATCACAATAAAATAATAAAAGTGGAATAATTTAACTGTATCCGAAGCAACCTTTTAATAACTTTAAACAATCCTGATTGTCTAGACTATAAATTAAACTGTTTAAATTAATGATAATATAGACCAAGGAATTCCATGATATGGAAAAGTAAGAAGATATACTGCTATGTTTCTGTTCTCACAATGACAAAAACAGCTGCTGAACAGCACCTCAAAAAGTTTTTGTCAGTGATTTTCTATCTTTTCTCTTTTACTCCCTGTCAGAACAACACACAGAATATGAAACTTGATCTGATTCCTCTCCCTAGGTATTTCTGTTCCAAAACATTTTGAAGGAAGAGAAAAAGAACAGAAGGTCCAGAAGACGAAGCAGCACCAGTTTGATGCTGTCCATGGTGCTGACAGGCCACAGATGGCACTGAATGGACAGCTGCACTAGAAACCTTACTTTTTAATTGATAAAGTCCCGAGAGTAATCAGCTGTGGCACGGATTTCGTACCTTAGGAAAAAACCCACAGACCGCCCCAAATCTGGGAGTCTCTAAAATTTATGTGTATTACAATAACGTTATATATTTGACAAATTTGGGAACCTTCTGCAGCAGCTTTTCAAGTGTTGGATGCACCAAAAGCTTTTTTAACTGATCTGTTACAAGAAAACATTCACAGGTGGCTGAACAATAAAGGAACATCCATGTTTGGTTTTGTTGCAGAGTTGTCAGAAGACAGAGCATATGGTGGGTTGCAGAAAGATCACTTTTCACTTCAGTGTATTTTTCCCTACTCAAACAAGCATGGATGCACTGTATGACTTACGATAACACAGCTCAGTGTTTACAGTGTATGTGAATGCTTACGCTTGGCCTCAAGCAAGCCTGCCAGATATGGGAAAAAGCATAGTGTGCTGTTGAAAAAAAGTGCCATGCATGTGCGCCCCCCTCTTTTTATGTAATGGGGCTGTTGATGGCTGGCATCATTATCGGTCCTGTCTACGCCAGTCTAAAAATATGGTTCAGGACTCCAACAGTATGTGGCATTTATGTAACTGTAGAGAACAGGAGAGGGGTTTGGATCACAAGCTGTTTCTATGACAGTCCAGAGCCAATGTGACAGTGAGGGTGGGCGAGGAGAAAAGATCCATGCTAGAGTAAAAAGAGAGTGGGAGGGAATTGTATGTGTGCGGGGGAGTGTAGAGAGAGAGACATGGAGAGAGTAGTGGCAGAGGTGTGGAGGAGGTGGAGGTGTCTCAGCTCCATTATTGTGCACATTTTAAATGCCCCTGCAAGGGCCACCTACAAAGAAACTTTCATACATCTGCAGCACATTTCTTAAAAAACTGTGGTTCATCTTCTGCTAATGCAACAGTATGTTACATAAATAGCCTTCTGCAGTTTATTTTGTAACACTTAATGGTATTGTCCCAATAAAGAATACTGCAAACTAACAGCACTCTCAACTGAACAGAAAGAAGAAATACATTCAATTTCATCTTGAAGATAAAGTTCAACAAATTAAAGGAACAGTCCTGAATATCAGTGAGGCTGAAGAGTCAGTGGAGAATGAAAAAATAGCATCCAGTTAAATTTATATTTTGGTTTTAAAGGCCCTGAAAACATACTTTTCCTCAATTGGATTCTTACTTAAAGCGACCTATTCCTAAATAGACACATATTTTATATATCACATATGATATTGAAAAGTTTTTTTTTTTTTCAAATGAGAGGTTTTCTGTATTTGTATTTTGTCCTCTTCAATGGTTTGATGTGGTGAAAAAAGGTGTCACATACTTCAATGCACCAATCATAATTTAGCAACATCTAAAATCTGACAGCTGTGGGCTTGTTTGTTCATGTTGCAAGTCCACTGTCAATCACATCTGACCTAACCACACCCACACAGCTATGAAGCAGATTCGCTGAGTTTTGAAAGCGAAACTCTTAACTGACCGTTTGCTAAAACCAATGATTGCCATAGCATAGCATAGTATAACTTTGCATGGCATATTCAAGCTTCTGATTTCCCCACATGCTGAATGGTATGCATGGGACACAACACACTTTGTACTTTGAGACTTTTAGAGGTGTGACTTTTAGCCTCTTCAAAAGCTAAAACGCAAGAGCAGAATCACAAGAAATGTTGTGTTTATCTACACTAATGTAAGCAATTGTTAAAATGCATATCATTTACTAACTCCATTATTTTGTGGGATTATTGGTTATGTTGGAAAAAAAAATATTACAGAAGTAGCATGAGCATATCAGGTAGCAGCATCTGGATGTATTGAGGTAATTCCTTGTTTATTTATTAGAGTGGCGTTTTCCTCTCTTCCCTCTGCTGCATCTTGAGCTTACAGATCAGACTCCGGGGAGAGAATCTACTCAAGTGTGATTAGAGCAGCATTATTGGCTAAACGTTTCCCCCGATTAACATGCTGTTAAAGTCAATGGTACGACCTTATTGTCATTTGCAGCATCTATAAGCCCTGATGATTTTTTCCAACATCCACGTGACAAGCTGGCTTACAAGCTGCAATGTACAGTCAATGGGGATACATTACAGACATTTAGCATGTCATTTGGTTTGTATACAGGGTATAAAAGGACTCTTGAGCTCTTGATTTACCTCCTAATTGACCTCTTTGTTAGCTCATACTGTATAGAGGACTTCAATGCTGTTCATGGTAATGGGCATAGTTATATACAGTATATCACCAGCTTTTTCTTGTTTTGATCTTAAGTATGTGACTGATTTATTTCTTGATATATTTATTTGTAAGGAAGCTTAGGTGGTATTGTCATTAAACTTTGTCATTTGATATACGAGACGAGATTTACCTTAGAGTTAATTTTCATCTGCATTATTCAGATCCATTGCTTAAGTAAAAGTAGCAATATAAAAATACTTCATTAAGAAAAAATACAAGTATTATCAACAAGATGTACTTACAGTATTAAAAGTACCCATTAGGCATGCACCTGTCAGTGTTATATTTTATAAAAATTAACACTATAATTGTAGAATATAAATTTGTGAATGCGAATTAAATGCGAGTACTTCAAAAATGTAAGTGCTGTAAAGTAACTGATTAAATGTACTTAGTTCCACTTAGTGGTTAAGCTTAAAGCATATACACCTTGTAACGTACAGATTGGAGATTTGGATTGGTGTGTAAAATTGGAAAACATTCAATCATAATTATATTATATAATCATAATATCATAACACAAAAATACTGGCATACTGTGTTGTCTGAGACACCTTCCGTTAACAACTCTGCTGTGGCCTGATGTAGTGATGCCACACTGAACACCAAACCCTGACGGCTGTAGCGAGCGGCTGAAGCAGAAGGCCGCGCTCTGTGTAGAATAGAGTTACCCATTCTTGACAAATTACACCTGGTAAGCAAGTCTGAAACACGTTACCTCAGTGTTTGTAAGATTTATGAGCACGACTGCATCCACATCTAATTCACTTGGATCTGGCAGACACGGCAGAAAGTCCATGATGGGAAAAAAAAAGAGATTTTCTCAACAGTTTTTTGTGAAGACGTATGCAATTCCCCCGTCATTCAAAACAGGGTTGTAAAAGTTAACAACCTCTGCATATAATAGGAATGCAGTAAACATACTCTGACATATGGCAGTTTATGCTGATCAAAGCCTTACAATGGGGTTTAGATAAGGGGCAACCGGAGGGGGTTTGAGATTTCAGCGTTTCTTCGCTTTATGACATTTTCTTGTCTTAACCCTGGAGGAATGTAATGTTACACTAATTTGTTGTTGTTATGTTGAGAAATTTGACAATGTGTGTATGAAAATATGATGTTTGCATGGGTTTATGAGAAAGCGCCCTACAAATATGTTTTATGTTAGCACAAGAGGCCTTCTTGAGTCTGAGTAACCTATAAAAATGCTCAGACATTCATGACATTTCTTCCTTTCGCATTCTCTCTGATTTAAAAAAGGGAGTGAAGCTAACTCTGACTCCTAACATGGTGTGAGGTATAGCCCATATGAACAGATTTGGTTCTCCGGCTGTCTTACAGAGCTCATATGCTGCTGTTGTTCTGCTTGTGTTATCAGAGCTCAGCGGACTGGGCTGAATAATTCAATGCTCCCAGCAGCACCTCTCGCTCACTCTCTCTCTTTGCACCGACCTAGTTTACATCAGGAGTTTACAGGTTGGGCAGGGGGCTGGAGACTTGCAGCCTTGTAAGCCTTGGCTATCAACCTTGGTCAGGAAAAAAAAAACCCCACCTGGTCAGATTTTTGACAGCATTGGAAATTTAAGTTAGAATATGTTATTAGATGTTGTTGTCTGTGTTGCACTGAAGCTTCCTAAATGTACATTTTTATTTTGTCCTCTTCTATCAGAGTTAATCTAGAAACCACAGTCACAGCTGTACAAGACGAGAAGCCAAACAGGTTGCAGGACCAAACTTTGAGCTCCATCCAGAGGCGCAGTGTTAGTTCAACCACCTGCCAGGCTGACAGAGGAGAAATGTTACGCCTATTAAACAGACCTCCAACATCCAAAAGCTCAGCTCAGTGACAAGCCTGATGGTGCTCATAGTGCGGCTTTGACCTGCCAAGACTGTTGAGCCCAAATGAGCTTAAAACGCGGCATGAAACACAGGCTGTCGACACTCATCTGTGAGTGGGAGTCTGTTCGCCACAAGCTCTGGATACAAGAGTTGTTGAGAGGTGACAGCATGGATCTGTCACACAAAATTCGTGTCTTAGAACACAACGTTTTTGGAATTGTAAATGTACGTATTACGTCTTTTCCCCCCATGGACTGACTAAGGGCGGTGCACTTAAATTTGTAAATAAATTGACTTTTCTTTTTTCCTTTTCTAAACTATAGGTGGAACAACAGATGCCAAGCATTGAGTAAAGAGTTAATGAAATTTCCCCTTGAGAGAGAGAGATGAAAAATCCAACAAAAAAAAATTGAATTGGGCTGCCTCAGGTTCAGGGAAGCCAAGGTTAAGGAAATGCAACAAAGCAGTGTAGTGTTTTCATAGAAAATCAATACTGTGTCTCTCATTAATGTCCTCATACTGCTGTGTAGAAGACAGGTCAGATTTTTCAACATGCAGAGAACACTGAGGGAAAGAGAGATCAAACAGAGTGCAGTCTGTGTCAGTATTAGAGCTCAGAGCAGACACGCAACGCTCAGGTGAGAAAAGATATTCTTGCCGTAAATACACTAATAACACAACATTTTGCCACAAAAACAAAGCAGACAGGGAGATTGTTTATCATTTCTCCCTGCAAAAAAGCTCATTTAACTGAAAAAGTTTCCACACTGAAAAAAACTGAACCCAGTTTTCAGAGATATTTAGGCAGCCTCATTACTCTCACCTCACATGTTGGCGGCACATCTCCCACTTTCTTTTGACCTCTGGCTGACCTCCCATTAGCAGCAGCTATCACAGGCTGACATGGATATCACTGCTTCAGGTCAATATTCAAATCACACCTCAGATGTGGAGTGGCCTTTCCTGCCAAGTCTCTCTTAATCCATTCTGGGCAAAAACCAAAGAATTATATCCCCATTTGCCAAAAAAACTATTTCCTAAAACACTTGCGAAAGGTTTTCTTGGAATACTGATTAGAAGTGAGAAATTAGTTTGCTCAGTCTCTTGTCAGACTTAAAAGATGTTTGATTTCTGGAATACTGTCAGAACGATTCATACAGCAGACATGTTTGCGAAGAAACATTTCATTTTCTTTCATTATTTTTTATCATAATTTATGCCATTCACAACTGATTGCTCACCAAGTCCTGCCCCCTCTCAAGGTCGTGAGAGTGATAAGATATTGGATTAACCACATGAAATTATTAGTCCTTTATGAAACAATGGGTTCTTAATTTCAGCCAGAGGTAGACAAATGCAGGCTTCTCATTTCTAGTCGGCAGTTGTTGATTTTGCTGCTGAAATGCCACCTGTTGCAAGCAGATTTTATCAGGTGTAGCTAGCCAACTAATGAAGCTAACGTTAGCTTCAAAAAGACACCAATCTCCAAACAGAGCTGCTCTTAGAAACAACGGTCTTTACAACATGTTGAAAAATAGCTACGGTTGTGTTGTTGTTTTTTTTTTTTTTAGGTTAATAAATCTAATGCCGTCATTTGTTATTTAACTTTTAGCAACGCCTGTTTGCAACATGATGAACAACATCCCTGCTGCTAATAAACACAGCTGAAGGTCAAGCTAGCCCCCTTGTGCAGGCATCCCAAAACAAAAGACCACATATTACCTCTATAAGTGCTCCCAACTATATGTCACAGTAAATTAAATTTTCCCCTTACACAGGCTGGAGCTGCTGCTTGATCCCCTCAGACACTGACCTCTCTTTGCCGGTCAGTGCAGTCAGGCAGGAGAATGAAGTGAACGAGCCCCGGCCACAAAAGGCCATCCCTGCTTAGCTCGCAATCCGCGCTGCCAGAGCTGACATCAGAGGTGTTATTACCATATAAATGAGATAAGGTCTTTGATAATTGCTGGCTGAAATTAAAGCCAAATAGTCATTGCACTGGAGACAGTTGGTCTGCATGTGGAAGGAAATTGTGGTGTCCTACAGTAGATTGACTTGGTTTTCCTGAATTAATGTATTTGTAAATGACTTTTAGATTATACTTTTTTATTCCACAGGTATTGTCTTTGTTGAAACAAAATGTGATACAGGCTGAAATCTACTCTATAAAGGCGTCATGGCAGTTTATTTACTTAAACCTCTGCCTATTGCAGGATATTCCTTAACAAAAAAATAGTAGTGACGCTGTGTAATGCTCAAACGTTTATAAGACCAAATGAAAACATTAACACTGGTAAACTGCCTTATTTAGAATCCTGTTAATCCCCTTAATGCTATCTGATTACAAAGAACACTAAAACACCAGTCACATCCAAATTAGTCCCCATATTAGCAGCGAGCAAATTAGATCTTGATAAGTCCCGCTAATTACGTCTGCGGTGAGGTGCGTGTCATCTGTTGATTTTTATGAGTGTTGTGTCATATTATCTTATGGTGCTTTGGTGCTGAGAGAGGGGCAATGGCATTTATTAGTTGATGGAATAGCCCACCTGGGATAAGAGTAGCCGTGACATTTCAGCAGTGGACCAGGGCAATTACCCCGAGTGTCAGCAGCAATAGAGCAAGCTGGCCTTCTGTTGTAGTTCAACTCATCTAGGCTTTGATTTGTACATAGATTTTTCTGGTTGGACATTAGGAGATGAAAAAAAAACATCTGTCTTTGTTCTTTAGTCCTAAATCTAATGTAGTGTCTTAAAACCAGTGATTACAACCCAAAGATTGATTATAGGAGTGTTTTGGCAAAGTAAAATTCATGTAGATATTAGTCATGTCAAGAAAAAAACAAAACACAACTAAACAAAGTAGAAGCTAATGTTATAAGGTATTTTGACTGCACCATTGATCACTAGTGTAATATTATGGGCTGGCATTATTGGAGGAATAAAACATAAAAGGTTTGTTAGTCAACTAAAGTTTCAAAGAGATAAACAAAATTTATCAGATGGAATTAACACATCCATAGGCCAGTGGATGGTCAAAAAATCCATTAAGTTTTTCCTAGCCATGTCAGTCTCTTTATCAGTCCTCTCTGTGTACCTGTCATTAGGGGTGCACATGAGAGTGTGCTTCATCCGTCCTCTGGGATTGGGCTCACTGGCTAATCAACCGTCACCTACATGACCGAAGTACCCTGTCTCCATACATGTAAACCTACAAAACACTACAATGACTAAATAATTTGGTCTCATACTCTTTGTTTGTAACATTCATAAAAGAGGCTCTGTCTGTATCAGCAAAGTTGGTAATCCATTTTAAAAACACTAACTTAACTGTATCCTTACTTAACCATACTTGAGTGTATGCCTCTGGGCTAGTGCATGCATTTAAAAACATGAGGAGTGTGTAGGCAGGCTACATTTGATGATGTCTTGATAAGTAGAAAGCTGTGAACTATTGATCCTTTAAACTGTGATACCATGAATGGTCAAAAACATCTCCCTTCATGAATTTCCTGCAACTACTTGGTTCTTTTTCATAAGAAACGCTTTTAAAAAAAAAATCTGGTTCACTGCCTTCAATATTTGACTTAGATCATTCTTTTGCAATCTTTACCATCTGTGATGCTACTGCACCAGATCAAAATGAAAGACACCGGCTTTGTTGAGACCTTTCACTATCATGAAGTCACGAATAAAAACCTCAGCTAATCACGGCACTGTGTTTCAATTACCCTCACATGATAACGGCACTCTTCTCTTCCCAGAATGCCACTGCCTGAAGGTCATGGCAGCCTTTTAGTATTGCATGCTGTCTAGGACTTTTGTGGTTGACCTTTCACTGTCTGTCACTTCACAGGATAACACCAATCACTATTCAAGGATTTGATTGCATGCAAGGCTACATCACGAGGTCCTGGACATGTTTTGTACAGTACATTAGTCATGCAGTTCGTGTTCATTGTTGAGTCTGTCATCTCGTCTGTTGTGTTGAAAAAAGCCACACTGAGAATGGCAGACTGAGAGAAAGAAAGAGGTGGTAGAAATAAGGCAAGAGACCAATTTTGCCTGTGATGGCTGAGCTTTAGCTTGACTGATTCGTTCCTGACAGAGTCCTCTCATTAATCTTTAACATATTGCCTGTAGTTATCATTACTAAGAAAACCGTCAGACTCTTTTCCCTTATTTTGACAGAGACACTTACTTTCATCTTCACTACAAGAGCAGGGGGAGATTCTCGTTGTTTACCAGCTTCCCACCCACCTCTGAAATTCTGCAGTGTTTAGCAAGTCATCTATTGAAAGACATGCCTGGACTGACGAGCACCTTTTCTCTATTTCTGTTTTGAGAAAATGTGAACTTCATATGCTACTCCATAGCTGTGAAAAAATGTTTACAATCTTTATATCTTTACAAGTAATTCAATTATTATTATTATATTCAAATTTTCTTAATAGTAGTGAAGACATTTTTCTATTGCGATGATGTTGACATGCATTGGAATTTGTCTTGTGTCTATAAGAAAAACAAGCTGAAGTTGAATTTGAGATAGATTACTTTTTTCTTTCTTTCTTTCTTTCTTTCGTTCTTTCTTTCTTTCTTTCTTTCTTTCTTTCTTTCTTTCTTTCTTTCTTTCTTTCTTGCTTGTACTGATTCAGTTTCACCTCCATAAATTTGCGAGCCTCAAAAGATAATGTGACATTTTGGGAAATTTGTCTTTCTTCCAAAGAGTTACATGAGAAAATTGATACTATCTCATGTCTATTTGGTTAGTTTAGCTTAGCATAAGGACTGGAAACAGAAGACTGAAAAATCAGGTTACTAGCATCTCAAAAGCTCACAGTCTGGCACACAAACTCTATAACATTAAACACAGATTAAACAGATCACACAAACAAGACATAACATGTTAAACAGAGAGTTTTAAAGGTGCTGGTAGATAAAAAAAAATGTTGAACTATTCCTTCAAACAATTTTCACAAGCTTTAAAGTCATTCAAATTCATAATACAACTTTAAAGCTGTATTAAAGTCCTTTGTTTTATGGTTGCAACTGAGAGTACACTTAGTTCCACTGGCTCCAAAACTGGCAGTCAAGAAAACTTGGTATGTTAATGAATTGCTCTGCACCTGTAAACATTTGCAACTAGTGTCAAGGGTTGCAAGTAAAACTCACTGAGACAAGTCAATACAACAGGGAACCACTGCCATACACTATTTAAGTTTTAAAAAAAAAATAGAAGCATGCCATGCCCGCTACAATGTGATTCATTGACTGAACTTCCATTCAGAGCACAGTCCCAATTGATGTTTGTACATTGAGCATGTCAGGCCTGCTGATCATTCACAGTGCACTCTGGGCATTATGAATATTCAGAGTGGTAGCCAAATGTCACTGAACTATCCCATAACAATAATGGAGCTTGAAGTCTGCAGACAAGTGGGCACGAACTGAGGCGAGCTAATGAATGTAGCAGCCTTGCCTTGATTAGTTTGGATGACAAATGTTTTGATAGACATGGCTCTTCATGGCTTCAATCTACATAACATAATTTTCTTCTTTATGCTGGGTTCTACCAGAGGCAACATGAAGCAGGGATGTAAATGCCTTAATTTTCAAAACAGAGGTAAAGATGAGGATGATTGCTCCTCTCCGTATGCTTATAATAGTATATCTTATGAGGCTACAATATTTCTATTAGTCCAATAAGTTTTAGCTTTACTGAAGCAAATGCTGCACCCATACAAACATAAACAAAACAAGTAGATACAAGAATACTGTGCAAGAGTGAGGGATGAGAATAGAAGTCTCAGTATGTATAAAACAAAAATGAAGTCAGTGACTCAAGAGCTTCAGCAAGTATTAGTGAATAAATATCCATGAGCTCAAGTCAGGATGTGTGAGCCAAAAACCACCAAATAAAACATCTGTTTTGTTGCTAATGCTGCACGGTGCATGTCGCACTGTGGGACAGGGAAGACTAAACTATGTCATTTGAAAGGCTGGCATGCTTTAGGAACACAGTCCACTGGCTGAGTTTTCTGTAAATATAATTTATACCTGACACTCTGCCACTCTGTCACAGGGAATCTCAATGCTGGGACATTACTGGGAGCTGGTGTCAGCCTAATTACTGGGAATCGTGTGTGTCAGGAATTTAGGGCAGGACCTATAAGATGGCACAAACATTAACATAAAGAATGTTGAAAGAGATTTAATTGGGATTTTCAGATTTTTAGGTGGGTAAAATGACAGAAAAACAGTAATCTGTACAAGAAAATGCAGATGTACCGTAGTTATTCTGACAACAAATCAGCTCTGTTTTATAGGCGACTGTAAAGCCTAAGACATGCTAATTCACTCTTATAAATATACACAGACTCAAAGACTTACACACATACACAGCATTTACATATGACAACATTTATATATATATATATATATATATACACACACACACACACACACACCTATTTCTCTGCATCTTGCTTTTGTGTAGCCACAGAGAGTAGTCATGTTGAGTTTAAGTGCTGTATATATTAATACTCATCTATCTGGTGTTGGATAGCCTCCACATTGGCAGCAATTGTTTTAAAAGGGTAAATTATGTTTTATATGATGGTTGATACCTAGTTATGGAAAGCAGTTTTTATGTAACTAATGGGTGTATTTGGCTCTCCTGTGACTGCATGCTGTGGTCAAATCAGCCCCAACTGAGGTCCTTCATATGTCCACAGTGAAGACCAGATGAGATCCTACTGATTCCTTGTTTTCTGCTGAGTTCAACTGGCCCTGATCTGGGTCATCTGGGCCTTTCACTGGATGGCTATGGGCCAAGAACTCCCAACCCCACAAAAAAAGAAAAAAAAAGAAATACACAGCACAAAACAAAACAAAAAACCTGTAAAGACAAACAGACGAACAACTGGCAATTTGAACGAGAAACAGCTTTTAACCTCGCCGGAACCACTTCGTATTGACTTCTTGTATGTGACACAGTTTTAAAAACAGTCCTGTTTCAAACATTAATATCATAGTAAATATAATCAGGGATTCTTCACAGTTGTAGTTTTCCAAGGTTTGCTCCTGGAGTCAGAGAAGATCATTAAATATTAAACCACCACAGCCTGCCACAGGCTAAGCTCTGTTCTTGCAATAACAAGAACCCTGTTTACTTATCCTCATCTTGCAGTTGAGAGCTTAAATTTTATGTTATTATTTTTGCGCTTACAGGTCTAGGGAAAAATGGGACACTCTAATTGAAAAAGTGTAATACTCCTTTCCTGTGAATGAACTCTCTGGAGAGAGGATGTGCCAGGAGATGTACCGAGTGTCCATCACTATGCACGCTGTTGTATTTTAACTTTATCCATCAGTGGTGGAAGGTAACTGTTTACATTTACTGTAGTACAGTACTTTGCTTCAGCATTTCCATTTTAAGCTACTTTATACTTCAACTTCATGTAATTTCAGAGCAAAGTATTGTACTTTTTATTTATTCATTCATATGACAGTTACAGTAACTTGCAAGGGCGTAGGTCTGGTCTCAACATTGGTAGAGACGCAACAATGTACATGTTTTGAATTTCCATATATGAAATATATGTACATATGAAGTAAAGTACACCCTATATATTTAAAAATTACATAAGAAACCTGTTAGACATTGGAAAAATATCATATATTGACATATATGTCTAGCTAATAGAAGCATGTATTTTAGTATGTCTGCTTAGATTACAGACATATTTTACTAAATATTTATCCATCCCAAAGCCTTAAAGCATATGTTAATACTATATATGTAAATATAAAAAGCTACGACATGTATGTTTACATTTCATAAAGAAATATTAAGAAAATCATATACAAAAATATAGAAATTTAATAAACATGTAGTTTTAATAAAGTTGCATTTTACTATGACTATTTCATATATGTTATAAACTTATCTTCATATATCCAGAGGATGTATATGTGTCATAATAATATATCCTCTTATAGGTTACACATATGGGAACACCACTCTTGATATAGGAACATATCATATATTTAATTAAGTTCTAAGTCATAGAATACTAAGGCATAAAAACATCATAGTATAGTAAGGTATAAAAAGTCATTGAATACTAAGTAATAAAAAATACCACACTATAGTAAGGCATAAAAATGTAATTGTCTCGTAAGGCATAAAAAGTCAGAGAATAGTAAGGCAACCGGCGACAGTTCTAACCATGGCACTACAGAGCTGACCTATGAATAATTGATCTTGTAGTAAGGCATAAAAACATCACAGAATAGTAAGGCATGAAGACGTCATAGTACAGTAGGTCATAAAAACATCAAAAACTGGGTACCCGGAGAACCCGTGCAGGCACAGGGGAGGCCCCATGCCCAGGATTTGAACCCAGCAGGGATTCGCCCTGGCATCTGGTTGGGGGCAGCGTGGATGCATGCAAAAAAAAAAAAAAAAACAAAACAAAAAAATTAAGAATTTGTGTTGCTTTATTTTATTTGTTGCATTTGATTTACTATATTTGATTTACTATATTTGATTTATTATAATTTATTATTGTTATTGTTATTGTTATTATTATTATATCATTGTCTTTAGAGCACCATTACTCCTAAGTGGTTTAAACTAGAGAATCAGAGTGTAGCCTTACGCCATGTTTCAGTACACAAGGCTTTGGTACATGAAACCCTAGGTGCCCTCCTCTGTCAGCTGATCCACACCTGCTGCAGGTGAGTCAGGTCCAGAGAAGAAGGACACCAACCTTCACCGAAGACCAACGAGGAGGAAACAGAACAGGTGGTCTCCAGATAGCTTAGCTTAGTTTCTGATATGGAGGGCAAAAAATGTCTTAATATTATTATTATTATTACTAATCTTACCTGTCCTCAACAAATGGCAATGACACAGGGTGCTTGCAAAAAAAAAAAGTCCTGTGACATCATAGTATAATAAAAATGTCATAGTATAATAAGGCAAGAAAAGTCATGAAAATGACATAGAATAGTAAGGAATAAAAAGTCATAAAAATGTCATAGTATAGTAAGGCTTAAAAAGTCATAAAAACGATATAGTATAGAAAGGTATCAAAAGGAATGAAAATGAGATTGTCTAGTAAGGCCAAAAAATGTCATAGTATAGTAAAGCATCAAAAAAGTCATAAAAACGACATAGTAAAGTAAAAGAAGTCATAAAAATGACATAGTGTATTAAGGCATTAAAAGTCATAGTATAGTATGGCAGTAAATGTCATATAAACATCATAGTTATAGTAAGGCATAAAAAGTCATAAAAACGTCATAGTATAGTGAGGCATAAAAAATCACAAAAACGATAAAAAGTCTAGACAGGCATAAAAAGTCATAAAAAAGAAATAGTATAGAAAGGCATCAACAGGCATAAAAATGACATAGTAAATTAAGGCACAAAAAGTCACAAAAATGAAATAGTATAGAAAGGTATCAAAAGGCATGGAAATGAGATTGTCTAGTAAGGCAAAAAATGTCATAGTAGAGTACGGCATAATAAGTCATAAAAACATCATAGTATAATAAAGCAGAAAAACTTAATTAAAATGTCATAGTCTAGTGGGGCATAAATATTCAAAAAACAAGAAATGCATAATAAGTCATAAAAATGACATAGTATAGTAAGGCAAAAAAAGTCATAATATAATATAGTCTATAAGGGAAGAAAAAGCCATAGTATAGTATGGCATTAAATGTACTATGAACGTAATAGTATAGTAAGGCATGAAAAGACATAAAAACGATATAGAATTAAAAGTCATAAAAATTACATAGTCTATTAAGGCATAAAAAGTCATAGTATAGTAATGCATAAAAATTCAAAATACATCATAAGGCATAAAAAAATCATAAAAACAACATAATATAGTGAGGCAAAAAAAGTCAGAAAAATGACATAGTTTATTAAGGCATAAAAAGCCATAGTATAGTATGGCATTAAATGTAATATAAAAGTCATAGTATAGTAAGCCAAAAAAAAGTCATAAATATTACATGGTCTATTAAGGAATAAAAGGTCATAAAAATGAAATAGTATAGTAAGGCAAAAAGAGTCATAAAAATGAAATAGTCTATAAAGGCATGAAAAGCCATAGTATAGTATGAAATTAAATGTCATGAAAATGTCATAGCCTAGTGAGGCATAAAAATTCGAAAAACATCATAGTATGATAAGGCAAAAAAAGTCATAAAAATGACATAGTTTATGAAGGCATAAAAAGTCATAGTATAGTATGGCATTAAATGTCATATAAACGTCATAGTATAGTAAGGCATAAAAAGTCAGAAAAACAACATAGTATATAAAGGCATGAAAAATCATAGTATGTCAGGTCCCGTTAAGTTGTTTAGTTTTTCCACTTCCTGATTTATTTTATTTGGATCCCCTCAATTTCTGTTTGTGTTTCTTCTCAGTGTCTTGACTCCCTGGGTGTGTGATTGTTCATTGTTTTCACCTGTGTCTCATTATCCCCTCTCCCTGTGTGTATTTATACCCCTCCTCTCCCAGTGTTTCTTTGTCAGATCGTCTGCATTTCTAGTCACAGCGTTCCGGCTCGTTTTCCTTGTGTTTTGACCCCTCGTGCATTCTCGAAGATTCTGATTCCTGGTTCCTGTTTTTTTGCCTATTCATTTTGTACTTCTGCCTGGTTTGACTGACTCCCTGTGTACCGACCCTTTTTCTGGAATAAACTGTCTTTCGCTAACTGTCTGCCTCAGCTCTGCTTTGTGGGTCCACAGCCTGTCTGCTCAGTTCTTGACATAGTATAGTTTGGCATTAAATGTCATATGAATGTCATAGTATAGTAAGGCATAAAAAGTCATAAAAACGACATAGTATAGTAAGGCAAAAAAGTCATAAAAATGACATAGTATAGTAAAGCAAAATAAAATCAAGAAATGACATAGTTTGTAAAGGCATAAAAAGTCATAGTATAGTTTGGCATTAAATGTCATATAAATATTATTGTATAGTAAGGCATAAAAAGTCATAAAAACAACATTGGATAGTAAGGTAAAAAAAGTCATAGTATAGTATGGCATTAAATGTCATAAAAATGGAATAGTATAGTAAGGCAAAAAAAAAAATCATAAAAATGACATAGTCTATTAAGGCAAAAAAAAGCCATAGTATAGTATGGCATTAAATTTCTTGTAAACATCATACTATAGTAAGGCATAAAAAGACATAAACACGACATAGAATTGAAAGTCAGAAAAATGACATAGCCTATTAAGGCATAAAAAGTCATAGTATAGTATGGCATTAAATGTCACATGAATGTCATAGTATAGTAAGGCATAAAAAGGCATAAAAATGACATAATTTATGAAGGCAAAAAAGCCATAGTTTAGTATGGCATTAAATGTCATATAAACGTCATAGTATAGTAAGACATAAGAATTCAAAAAACATCATAATATAGGAAGGCATAAAAAGTCATAAAACGACATAGTATATTAAGGCATAAAACATCATAGTATAGTATGGCAATAAAAAGTCATAAAAATGAAATAGTATATAAAGGAAAAAAAAGTCAAAAAAATGAAACAGTCTATAATGGCATAAAAAACCATACTTTAGTATGGCATAAAAAGTCATAAAAACAACATATTATAAAAAGTCATCAAAATGACATATTCTATTAAAGTATAAAACGTCATAGTATAGTATGGCATTAAATGTCATATAAACGTTATAGTATAGTAAGGCATAAAAAGTCATAAAAATGACTTAGTATCGTAAGGTAAAAAACATCATAAAAGCGACATAGTATAGTAAGGCATAAAAAGTCATAAAAACAACAAAGTCTATTAAGGCATAAAAAGCCATAGTTTAGTGTGGCATTAAATGTCATATAAATGTCATAGTATAGTAAGGCAAAAAAATTCAAAAAACATCATAAGGCATAAAAAAATCATAAAAACAACATAATATAGTGAGGCAAAAAAAGTCAGAAAAATGACATAGTTTATTAAGGCATAAAAAGCCATAGTATAGTATGGCATTAAATGTAATATAAAAGTCATAGTATAGTAAGGCAAAATAAAGTCATAAATATTACACGGTCTATTAAGGAACAAAAGGTCATAAAAATGAAATAGTATAGTAAGGCAAAAAAAGTCATAAAAATGAAATAGTCTATAAAGGCATGAAAAGTCAGAGTTTAGTATGGCATTAAATGACATATGAATGTCATAGTATAGTAATGCATAAAAAGTCATAAAAACGTCATAGTATAGTAAGGCATCAAAAGTCATAAAAACGTCATAGTAAAGTAAGGCATAAAAAGTCATAAAAATGACATAGTTTGTAAAGGCATAAAAAGTCATGGTATAGTTTGGCATTAAATGTCATATAAACATTATTGTATAGGAGGCATAAAAAGTCATAAAACGACATAGTATATTAAGGCATAAAACATTATTGTATAGTATGGAAATAAAAAGTCATAAAAATGAAATAGTATATAAAGGCATGAAAAGTCAAAAAAACGACATAGTATAGTAAGGCAAAAAAAGTCAAAAAAATGAAATAGTCTATAATGGCATAAAAAACCATAGTATAGTATGGCATAAAATGTCATATGAATGTCATAGTATAGTAAGGCATAAAAAGTCATAAAAACGACGTAGTATATAAAGGCATGAAAAGTCAAGGTATAGTTTGGCATTAAATGTCATATGAATGTCATAGTATAGTAAGGCATATAAAGTCATAAAAACTAATTAGTATAGTAAGGTAAAAAACATCATAAAAGCGACATAGTATAGTAAGGCATAAAAAGCCATAGTTTAGTGTGTCATTAAATGTCATATAAAAGTCATAGTATAGTAAGGCATAAAAAGTCATAAAAACGAATTAGTATAGTAAGGTAAAAAACATCATAAAAGCGACATAGTATAGTAAGGCATAAAAAGCCATAGTTTAGTGTGTCATTAAATGTCATATAAAAGTCATAGTATAGTAAGGCATAAAAAGTCATAAAAACGAATTAGTATAGTAAGGTAAAAAACATCATAAAAGCGACATAGTATAGTAAGGCATAAAAAGCCATAGTTTAGTGTGGCATTAAATGTCATATAAAAGTCATAGTATAGTAAGGCAAAAAAAGTCATAAATATTACACAGTCTATTAAGGAATAAAAGGTCATAAAAATGAAATAGTATAGTAAGGCAAAAAAAGTCATAAAAATGAAATAATCTATAAAGGCATGAAAAGTCAGAGTTTAGTATGGTATTAAATGTCATATGAATGTCATAGTATAGTATGGCAATAAATTTCATAAAAACGACATAGTATAGTAAGGCATAAAAAGTCATAAAAATGACATAATTTATGAAGGCAAAAAAAGCCATAGTTTAGTATGGCATTAAATGTCATATAAACGTCATAGTATAGTAAGACATAAAAATTCAAAAAACATCATAATATAGGAAGGCATAAAAAGTCATAAAATGACATAGTATATTAAGGCATAAAACATCATAGTATAGTATGGCAATAAAAAGTCAAAAAAACGACATAGTATAGTAAGGCAAAAAAAGTCAAAAAAATGAAATAGTCTATAATGGCATAAAAAACCATAGTATAGTATGGCATAAAATGTCATATGAATGTCATAGTATAGTAAGGCATAAAAAGTCATAAAAACGACATAGTATATAAAGGCATGAAAAGTCATAGTATAGTTTGGCATTAAATGTCATATGAATGTCATAGTATAGTAAGGCATAAATATTCAAAAAACATCATAGTATAGTAAGGCAAAAAAAGTCATAAAAATGACATAGTCTATTAAGGCATAAAAAGTCATAGTATAGTATGGCATTAAATGTCATATAGATGTCATAGTATAGTAAGACAGAAAAAATCAGAAAAACAACATAGGATAATAAGGCAAAAACGTCATAAAAATGACATAGTATATTAAGGCATAAAACATCATAGTATAGTATGGCAATAAATTTCATAAAAACTACATAGTATATTAAGGCATAAAAGTCATAAAAATGACATAATTTATGAAGGCAAAATAAAATCATAAAAATGACATAGTTTGTAAAGGCATAAAAAGTCATAGTATAGTTTGGCATTGAATAGTAAGGCATAAATATTCAAAAAACATCATAGTATAGTAAGGCAAAAAAAGTCATAAAAATG
This sequence comes from Seriola lalandi dorsalis, assembly GCF_002814215.2. Classification (NCBI taxonomy): domain Eukaryota; kingdom Metazoa; phylum Chordata; class Actinopteri; order Carangiformes; family Carangidae; genus Seriola; species Seriola lalandi. Next base: position 6,785 of record NW_019524888.1, on the reverse strand, counting down.
ACATAGTCTATTAAGGCATAAAAAGTCATAGTATAGTATGGCATTAAATGTCATATGAACGTCATAGTATAGTAAGGCATAAAAAGTCATAAAAACGACATATTATCAAAAGTCATAAAAATGATATTGTCTATTAAGGCATAAAAAGTCATAGTATAGTATGGCATTAAATGTCATATAATCGTCATAGTATAGTAAGGCATAAAAAGTCATAAAAACGACATAGTATAGTAAGGCAAAAAAGTCATAAAAATGATATAGTATAGTAAGGCAAAATAAAATCATAAAAATGACATAGTTTGTAAAGGCATAAAAAGTCATAGTATAGTTTGGCATTAAATGTCATATAAACATTATTGTATAGTAAGGCATAAAAATGCATAAAAAAGTCATGGTATAATAAGGCATGACAACTTCATGAAAATGTCATAGTCTAGTGAGGCATAAAAATTCGAAAAACATCATAGTATGAAAAGGCAAAAAAAAAAGTCATAAAAATGATATAGTATATAAAGGCATGAAAAGTCATAGTATAGTTTGACATTAAATGTCATATGAATGTCATAGTATAGTAAGGCATAAAAAGTCATAAAAACGAATTAGTATAGTAAGGTAAAAAACATCATAAAAGTGACATAGTATAGTAAGGCATAAAAAGCCATAGTTTAGTGTGGCATTAAATGTCATATAAATGTCATAGTATAGTAAGGCATAAAAATTCAAAAAACATCATAGTATAGTAAGGCAAAAAAAGTCATAAAAATGACATAGTCTATTAAGGCATAAAAAGTCATAGTATAGTATGGCATTAAAAGTCATAAAAACGACATATTATCAAAAGTCATAAAAATGATATAGTCTATTAAGGCATAAAAAGTCATAGTATAGTATGGCATTAAATGTCATATAAACGTCATAGTATCGTAAGGCAAAAAAAAGTCATAAAAATGAAATAGTCTATAAAAGCATAAAAAGCCATAGTATAGTATGGCATAAAATGTCATATGAACGTCATAGTATAGTAAGGCATAAAAAGTCATAAAAACGACACAGTATAGCAAGGCAAAAAAGGTCATAAAAACGACATAGTATATTAAGGAATAAAAAGGCATAGTATAGTATGGCATTAAATGTCATATAAACGTCATAGTATAGTAAGGCATAAAATGTCATATGAATGTCATAGTATAGTAAGGCATAAAAAGTCATAAAAACAACATAGGATAGTAAGTTAAAAAAAAGTCATAGTATAGTATAGCATCAAATGTCATATAAATGTCATAGTAAGACATAAAAATTAAAAAAACATCATAATATAGGAAGGCATAAAAAGTCATAAAACGACATAGTATATTTAGGCATAAAACATCATAGTATAGTAAGGCAAAAAAAGTCAAAAAAATTAAATAGTCTATAATGGCATAAAACACCATAGTATAGTATGGCATAAAATGTCATATGAATGTCATAGTATAGTAAGGCATAAAAAGTCATAAAAACAACATATTATAAAAAGTCATAAAAATGACATAGTCTATTAAGGTATTAAAAGAAATAGTATAGTATGGCATTAAATGTCATATAAACGTTATAGTATAGTAAGGCATAAAAAGTCATAAAAATGACATAGTATATAAAGGCATGAAAAGTCATAGTATAGTTTGGCATTAAATGTCATATGAACGTCATAGTATAGTAAGGCATAAAAAGTCATAAAAACGAATTAGTATAGTAAGGTAAAAAACTCATAAAAATGAGTTAGTATAGTAAGGCAAAAAACTTCATAAAAGCGACATAGTCTATTAAGGCATAAAAAGTGACAGTATAGTAAGGCATAAAAAGTCGTAAAAAGGTCATATATTATGGCAAGGCATAAAATTGCCATAAAAAGCTTTGGACTGGTCAGGATTTGAACCCAAAACCCTCCAACTGGAAACCCACTGTTTTAACCACTGGGCCACTGGTTTAACTCATAATAACCAATCCATCAATGTATAGTAAGGCATGAAAATGTTGTTGCGCATCAAGCAGGGAAATATCAGGGTATAGTAAGGCAATGAAAAATTAAATAGTATAAAAAAACATCAAAAATGTCACAAAAACGACATTGTATATTAAGGCATAAAAAGTCATAGTATAGCATGGGATTAAATGTCATATAAAAGTCATAGTATAGTAAGGCATAAAAAGTCATAAAAACGACATAGTATAAAAAGTCATAAAAACGACATAGTATAAAAAGTCATAAAAATTAAATATTTTAAAAAGTCAAGAAATGACATAGTCTGTAACATAAAAAGCCATAGCATGGTATGGCATTAAATGTCATATGAATGTCATAGTATAGTAAAGCATAAAAGGTCATAAAAATGAAAAAGTATAAAAAGCCATAAAAATGACAAAGTCTATTAAGGGGTAAAAAGCCATACTTTAGTATGGCATTAAATGTCATATAAACGTCATAGTATAGTAAGGCATAAAAATTCAAAAAACATCATTGTATAGTAAGGCATAAAAAGTTTTCTAAACGACATTGTATAGTAAGACAAAATAAATCTTAAAATAACATAGTTTATTAAGGCATTAAAAATCATGATATAATAAGGCATAAAAACTTTATAAAAACGTCATAGTATATTAAGGCATAAAAAGTCGTAAAAAGGTCATGTATTATAGCAAGGAATCAAATTGCCAGATAAAGTTGCCGTAAAGCACTGTAGTCTGTGAGGGATTTGAACCCAAAAACCTCTAACTGGAAAGAACTGTTCTAACCACTGGGCCACTAGTCTAGATCATATAGCAAGGCATAAAAAGTCGAAAAAAGGTCATATATTATAGCAAGGCATAAAATTGCCGTAAAAAAAGCTATGTACTGCACGGGATTTGAACCCAAAACCACCTGCGTGGGAACCCAGTATTCTAACCACTGGGCCACTGGTCTAGATTGTAATCAGCAATCCATCAAAGTATACTAACGCATAAAAATGTTGTAGCATATCAAGCAGGGAAATGTCAGGGTATAGTAAGGCAATAAAAAACAAAAATAGTATAGAAAGGCATCAAAAGGCATGAAAATGAGATTGTCTAGTAATGAAAAAACTGTGATATTAGAGTCAGGCATAAAAACTTGTAAAAATGTCATAGTATAGTAAGGCATCAGAAAAGTTCTATAAAGGACATAGTATAGTGAGGCAAAAAAAGTAATTAAAATTACATAGTCTATTAAGGCATAAAAAGTCATAGTATAATAAGACATAAAATCTTCTTTAAAAAAATCACAGTATAGTAAGGCATAAAAAGTTGTAAAAAGGTCATATGTCCTAGCAAGGCATAAAATTGTCAGATAAAGTTGCCGTAAAAAGCTTTTGTTTGGGATTTGAACCCAAAACCCCATGATTGAGAACCCACTGTTCTAACCACTGGGCCACAGGTCTAGAGCAGAATTACAAATACATCCAAGTATAGTAAGGCATAAACATGTCGTAGTAGATCTAGCAGGGAAATGTCAGGGTATAATATGGCAATAAAAAACGAAATAGTATAGAAAGGCATCAAAAGGCATGAAAACGAGATTGACTGGCAAGGAAAAAAAATGTCATATAAGAGTAACGCAACAAAGGTCATAAAAATGACATAGTTTATGAAGGCATAAAAAGACATAGTTCAGTATGGCATTAAATATTATATAAACTTCATAGTATAGTAAGGCAAAAAAAGTCATAAAAACCACATGGCATAGTAAGGCAAAAAAAATCATAAAAATGACATAGTCTATTAAGGCATAAAAAGTCACAATATAATAAGGCATAAAAACTTCACAGTATAGTAAGGCCAAAAAAGTCGTAAAAAGGTCATATCTAATAGGAAGGCATAAAATTGCCGTAAAAAGCTTTGTACTGCGCGGGATTTGAACCCAAAACCCCCTAAGTGGGAAACCACTATTCTAACCACTGGGCCACTGGTCTAGATCAAAATTAACAATCCATCAAAATATAGTAACGCATAAAAATGTCGTAGCATATCAAGCAGGGAAACATCAGGCATCAGGCGTAAGGCACTAAAAAACAAAATATTATAGTAAGGCAAAAAAAAAATCATAAAAATGACATAGTCTATTAAGGCAAAAAAAAAAAAGCCATAGTATAGTATGGCATTAAATTTCTTGTAAACATCATACTATAGTAAGGCATAAAAAGACATAAACACGACATAGAATTAAAAGTCATAAAAATGACATAGTCTATTAAGGCATAAAAAGTCATAGTATAGTATGGCATTAAATGTCATATAAATGTAATAGTATAGTAGGGTAAAAAATTTCATAAAAATGACATAGTTTATTAAGGCATAAAAAGTCATAGTATAGTTTGGCATCAAATGTCATATAAATGTCATAGTATAGTAAGGCATAAAAAGTCATAAAAACGACATAGTCTATTAAGGCAAAAAAAAAGCCATAGTATAGTATGGCATTGAATTTCTTTTAAACATCATATTATAGTAAGGCATAAAAGGACATAAAAACGGCATAGAATTAAAAGTCATAAAAATGTCATAGCATAGTAAGGCATAAAAAGTCATAAAAATGACATAGTTTATGAAAGCAAAAAAAGTCATTGTTTAGTATGGCATTAAATGTCATATAAACGTCATAGTATAGTAAGACATAAAAATTAAAAAAACATCATAATATAGGAAGGGATAAAAAGTCATAAAACGACATAGTATATTAAGGCATAAAACATCATAGTATAGTATGGCAATAAAAAGTCATAAAAATGAAATAGTATATAAAGGCATGAAAAGTAAAAAAAACGACATAGTATAGTATGGCATAAAATGTCAAAAAAATGAAATAGTCTATAATGTCATAAAAAACCATAGTATAGTATGGCATAAAATGTCATATGAATGTCATAGTATAGTAAGGCATAAAAAGTCATAAAAACGACATATTATAAAAATTCAAAAAACATCATAGTATAGTAAGGCAAAAAAAGTCATAAAAATGACATAGTTTATTAAGGCATAAAAAGTCATAGTATAGTATCGCATTAAATGTCATATAAACATCATAGTATAGTAAGGCATAAAATGTCATATGAAAGTCATATTATAGTAAGGCATAAAAAGCCATAAAAACGAAATATTATCAAAAGTCATAAAAATGATATAGTCTATTAAGGCATTAGCAGTCATAGTATAGTATGGCATTAAATGTCATATAAACGTCATAGTATAGTAAGGTAAAAAAAGTCATAAAAATGAAATAGTCTATAAAAGGCATGAAAAGCCAGAGTATAGTATGGCATTAAATGTCATATGAATGTCATAGTATAGTAAGGCATAAAAAGTAATAAAAACGACATAGTATATAGTAAGGCAAAATAAAATCATAAAAATGACATAGTTTGTAAAGGCATAAAAAGTCATAGTATAGTTTGGCATTAAATGTCATATAAACATTATTGTATAGTAAGGCATAAAAATGCATAAAAAAGTAATGGTATAATAAGGCATGACAACTTCATGAAAATGTCATAGTCTAGTGAGGCATAAAAATTCGAAAAACATCATAGTATGAAAAGGCAAAAAAAAAGCCATAAAAATGATATAGTATATAAAGGCATGAAAAGGCATAGTATAGTTTGGCATTAAATGTCATATGAATGTCATAGTATAGTAAGGCATGAAAAGTCAAAAAAACGACATAGTATAGTAAGGCAAAAAAGGTCATAAAAACGACATAGTATATTAAGGAATAAAAAGGCATAGTATAGTATGGCATTAAATGTCATATAATTGTAAGAGTATAGTAAGGCAAAAAAAAAATCATGAAAATTACATAGTATATAAAGGCATGAAAAGTGATAGTATAGTTTGGCATTAAATGTCATATGAATGTCATAGTATAGTAAGGCATAAAAAGTCATAAAAACAACATAGGATAGTAAGTTAAAAAAAGTCATAGTATAGTATAGCATTAAATGTCATATAATTGTAAGAGTATAGTAAGGCAAAAAAAATCATAAAAATGATATAGTTTATTAAGGCATAAAAATCATAGTATAGTATGGCATAAAAAGTAATAAAAACATCATAATATAGGAAGGCATGAAAAGTAAAAAAAACGACTTAGTATAGTAAAGCAAAAAAAATCATGAAAATTACATAGTATATAAAGGCATGAAAAGTCATAGTATAGTTTGGCATTAAATGTCATATAATTGTAATAGTATAGTAACACATAAAATTCAAAAAACATCATAATATAGGAAGGCATGAAAAGTCAAAAAAACGACATAGTATAGTAAGGCAAAAAAAATCATGAAAATTACATAGTATATAAAGGCATGAAAAGTCATAGCATAGTTTGGCATTAAACGTCATATGAAGGTCATAGTATAGTAAGGCATAAAAAGTCATAAAAACGACATAGAATTAAAAGTCATAAAAATGACATAGTCTATTAAGGCATAAAAGTCATAGTATAGTATGGCATTAAATGTCATATAAATGTAATAGTATAGTAAGGCAAAAAAATTCATAAAAATGACATAGTCCATTAAGGCAAAAAAAGCCATAGTATAGTATGGCATTAAATGTCATATAAATGTAATAGCACAGTAAGGCATAAAAAGACATAAAAACGACATAGAATTAAAATTCATAAAAATGACATAGTCTATTAAGGCATTAAAGTCATAGTATAGTATGACATTAAGTGTCATGTAAACATCATAGTATAGTAAGGCAAAAAAAGAACATAAAATTTAGATAACCTA
>NW_019524887.1:1170057-1193475 GCF_002814215.2 Seriola lalandi dorsalis | reverse complement strand
GGCATAAAAATGTCATAGAATAGTAAGGTAAAAAAGTCACAGTATAGCAAGGCATAAAAATGTCATAGGATAGTAAGGCATAAAAATGTCAAAAAACGTCATAGTATAATAAGGCATAAAAATGTCCAAAATCGTAATAGTATAGTAAGGCATAAAATGTCACAAAATCGTCATAGTATAGTAAGGCATAAAATGTCAAAAAACGTCATAGTATAGTAAGGCATAAAAGCGTCATAGTATAGCAAGGCATAAAATATCATGAACATGTCATAGTATAGTAAGGCATAACAACGTCAAAAACGTCATAGTTTAGTATGGCATTAAGATGTTGAAAAACGTCATAGTATAGTAAGGCATAAAAACGTCTAAGTATAGTAGGGCATAAATAAGGCATAAAAACGTCATAGTATAGTAAGGCATAAAATGTCATAAAATCATCATAGTATAGTGAGGCATAAAATGTCATGAAAACGTCATAGTATAGTAAGGCATAAAACGTCAAAAAACGTCATAGTATAGTAAGGCATAAAAACGTCAAAAAACGTCATAGTATAGTAAGGCATAACAACGTCAAAAACGTCATTGTTTAGTATGGCATAAAGATGTTGAAAAACGTCATCGTATAGTAAGGCATAAAAACGTCAAAAAACGTCATAGTATAGTAAGGCATAAAATGTCATAAAATCATCATAGTATAGTGAGGCATAAAATGTCATGAAAACGTCATAGTATAGTAAGGCATAAAATGTCATAAGATAATCACAGTATAGTGAGGCATAAAATGTCATGAAAACGTCATAGTATAGTAAGGCATAAAACGTCAAAAAATGTCATAGTATAGTAAGGCATGAAAACGTCATAGGGCATAAAAACGTAAGGCATAAAAACGTCAAAAACGTCTTAGTATAGTAAGGCATAAAATGTCATAAAATCATCATAGTATAGTGAGGCATAAAAACGTAGTAAGGCATAAAATATCATAAAATCGTCATAGTATAGTAAGGCATAAAATGTCAAAAAACGTCATAGTATAGTAAGGCATAACAATGTCAAAAACGTCATAGTATAGTAAGGCATAAAATGTCAAAAATCGTCATAGTATAGTAAGGCATAAAATGTCAAAAAACGTCATAGTATAGTAAAACAACGTCAAAAACGTCATAGTTTAGTATGGCATAAAGATGTTGAAAAACGTCATAGTATAGTAAGGCATAAAAACGTCTAAGTATAGTAGGGCATAAAAACGTCAAAAACGTCACAGTAAAGTAAGGCATAAAATGTCATAAAATCATCATAGTATAGTGAGGCATAAAATGTCATGAAAACGTCACAGTATAGTAAGGCATAAAATATCATAAAAACGTCATAGTATAGTAAGGCATAAAAATGTCAAAAAACGTCATAGTATAGTAAGGCATAAAAATGTCAAAAAACGTCATAGTATAGTAAGGCATAAAAATGTCCAAAATCGTCATAGTATAGTATGTAATAAAAATATCATAGTATGGTATGTAATATAAATGTCATAGTATAGTATTTCAGAAAAAACGACATAGTATAGTAAGTCATAAAAATGTCATAGTATTTCAGAAAAAGGAAATAGTATAGTAAGATGTAGAAATGTCATAGAATTGTAAGACAAAAACGACATTCTATAGCACGTTATAAAAAACAACAGTATAGTAATTCATAAAAGTGTCATACTATAGTAAGACATAAAAATGTCATAATAGGTCATAAAAACGTCATAAAAAATGTCATCAATAAGACCAGGTCAAAACCCAGTATATGTCTGGACTACCTATGGTCAAATCCTGATATCATAACTGTCGTCTGAAAAACACGCATAAATGAAAGACAAAGATTGAGCTGTTTATTTACTTATAAACACTCAGAGATAAAGAGAGACAGACTATCTTAATTTTTTTTCAGATATTTTTTCAGGATTTTGTCTAAATTACAGCCACAGTAAGAGAGAGACAGGAAAATTGGACAAAGAGAGAGAAAGAGGATGACACGCAGCCAAAAAGGCCACAGGCCGGACTCAAACCTGTGCCACCGAGGCAAAGAATAAGCCTAGAGCACATGCCCTACCAGGTGAACTACTGGGACACGTCCTGAAACATGTCGTTACAGATGATTTATTTTTCTCTCTCCTGCTTAAAAAATGCAAATTTAAGTCATTAAGTGTGAACAGAAGTGATTAAACTAAGAATATATTGAAAGAACAGTTGAACATTTTGGGATAGATGAGGTTAAATGAGGAGATCGATACCACTCATGTTTATCTGTTTAAAAATGAAACTAGAATTAGAAGCATGTTAGCTTAGCATAAAAGACAATCAAATTGTAAACAAATTCTGCCTGCCAGCACCTGTAGAGCTCACTGATTAACTTGTAGAGTGTGTTTTTAACCTGTGCAAAAAATAAATTAAAATAATGACATTTTCTAGTTTTATGGTTATATGTGGTAATATTTCCTGTAGTTTCATCATCATTGTGAAGCTGCCAGGCACAGAAAAGCCTGTCACATAACTCTACTGTAAAAACGCCAATTGATATTTTTTCACTTTATTTTTTCCTTCGTATTTTACAAACAAACATGAGTGTGATTTCATCTTCAAATCTAACTCTTAGCAGGGAAGCCTATAAGCATATTTCCCTAAAACATCTAATTATATTTTTTATTATTGATTAATCTGCTGATTATTCAATTGAGTAATTAATTGTTTGGTCTATTGAATTTTAAAAATTAGCGAAAAAGCCCCTGTTTGATTCCCCAAACAAGTCCTCAAAACCTAAAAATATTCAGTTTACTATATAATAAGACAAAGAATTGAGCTGGAACCGGAGGATGTTTCTGCTCGAACAATCACATAACTGACTGATTATCAAAATAGTTGCCAGTTATTACTCTGTGAACCGACTGAATCGATTGTGTTATCGTTTTGACGAATGGATAATCTCCTTCACGACTGAAACACAGCAGAGCTGCTATAAAAAACTTTCCCTACATTTGAGTGGATTTAAACATGAACTGGATATTTACAGTGGAGTATTGTAAATGCATAAACAATGAAACCAGAGGGTAACTGAACAGGAAATCACTAGTAGAGCACCTACAGTGTCTGACTTGTACGAGCTTGCATTGCTATGAATTGTTGGACACAGTTTTTTTGCTGGAAGCAAAGCCTTTTATACACTTACTGGAAGTGAAGAAAAAAATGAGGATATGAGAGAGGATATTTCTGCCTTTGCTTCATATAAATTACATTCATTTCATTTTTTACTGCATTGGGCAGAGGCTTCTGTCTGAAGCAACACAAATGAGGCACAATCCAAGCCACAGTACATCAAGGAGAATTAGAAGTTAATTTCACTTTGTTTGGCAGCCATCTTTTTTTTTTTTAATATTTTTTTGGGGCTTTTTATGCCTTTACCCGACAGTATAGTGGAGAGAGACAGGAAACAGGGAGGCAGAGAGGGGGAATGACATGCAGCGAAAGGCTGTCCGATGCGGGACCCGAACCGGGGCCAACTGCAGCGAGGACTGCAGCCCCCACACATGGGGCGCCCGCCCAGACCACCACGCCACACGACGCCCCGGCAGCCATCTTTTATTCGGACATTTCGGGGATTACGGCCTATAGTCCCAAAGCCAACATTTTACGAGGAGTACAAACCACGTCAGGTTCTAAAATTCTTCTTTAGAAGACTGCTGGTGATAGCATAAACACTAAACCCAGTTTTTCTAGGTGGGTATCCTTAGAGTTGGACAAGCATATTTCCTGTAAGATGACCTTCCCCAGGAATTCATAATAAGAGTCTTATCACAGACTGACTGGCTTCATTGCTTAAGTTTTACATGTATTTCAATGGTTTATAGGATCAGAAAGGAGTAGCAAAAGACAACATAACATAAACAGGACTCAGGGAAGCATAATGCATCATCACAAATGATTTTCTACACAAGGGATACGTATAAGAACATGATAAGTGTTGAAGCAACAATATAAAAACATAAATCCTTTCCTAACAAGGGTCATTATCAAGAGACGATTACTCTGCCTCAGTGATGCAGCAGCGAACCAGGCGACAAAAAAACCCAGAAAAACTTAAAAACAAAGTCTGCTGCCTTGCTCTTGCATCACCGCTGAGGTCCGCCCAATAACCACAAATTGCTGGCACCAGCAAAAGTTCTGGACTGGGACCAGCTCCGGGTACACATTTTAAGATTAATGGATTGGGATAGTCACCATGGCAATAAAAAAATCCCTGAAAAGAAACCATTACAACCTCAAGCAACGGTTAAAGTTGATAGTACTCTGTGTAGAAGGGAGTGAGGTATTTTCTACAGATGTTCACCAGAAAAATATAGATTTTTAAAACCTAATTTACAGTATGTGTTGAGTTGATGACCGACTGAGCCCAAACTGACCAAAGCTATAAAACTACTCAACATTTAGGATGTTACAAAATGTCTATAATTCAAGTTTGGATCTTTATAGAAGCATTTTACCAAGCTTAACGGGTCAATTTAACCAAATTACAGTATAGCACATTTCCTCACCTATCTCTACTGTGATCTAACCATAGAAACAGTTCTGGGTCCATGTGCTGAGCTTTTGAGTTATCTGTGTCAGAATACAATGGAGGCCAATATAATTTCATTTTAGCTGCTCACGGCACTAATTAAATTACATTCGAAACTCGATTATTATTATTATTATTATTATTATCATTATTTTCACCACTTTGGGGCAGGGCAATGAACTGTAAGCAACATTGATTTAACACCTAATTAAGTTGATATGGCAATCACGTTAGCTTATTTACATGTCCAAGAGGCACAAAGCAAAATTACCATTCATACATTCATTGTGTTTCAGGCCATCTGATGAATGTAAAAACAATGTTCACTCTTTTCGCTAGGTTTTTGGTCTCTGCAGACACCTGAGGGAAACATCTGGCTCTTCAGCTGCTACATGATGCTCCACACTTTTGACTGGGTAAGTAGCATAGAGTCAGAATATGAGAGCGTTTACGTGGCAAAACAGCTGCCTCCTGCTTATAGCGAGGTTGATGAGACTGAACCAAAACATTAAAAGCTGCAAGTCGTCAATCAGGCAGTTATTTGAACCTTTGTTTATATAAAAATATTGATTACTGCAGCTTTAAAAAATAAAAATAAAAAAAAAGCTGTATCTCTTTCCAGAAACAATGTCCCAGTTACTGTGGATAATCAAAAAAAAAACCCACACTGATTTATACTGGATCTATTACGACTACTTTCTGCCAAAGTAATTGTCCAAATGAAAAGTGTTAACAGCATGTTCTTTTGATTATCGACAATAATATTCCGGGAAAGAGATGTTGCTATTGTTAATAAAAAGTAGCTTTTAAATGCTGTGACACCACAAGTGGAATTTCATTCACCTCCACTGAAGTGAGGGTGACAGCAGAAATCATACCCATGTATCTCAAAATCTTAAGTAGTAAATAAGTAAAAAGTTTCCTTTACTCATAATTTCACTTCAGTAAAAGTACAGAAGAGTTGGAAGAAAAATTTACTAAGAGGATCAAAAATAAATGTACTCATCATAGAGAAAAATGGCCTCTGTAAGTGTTATATTATAATAAATTATAACATTGGATCATTAATGATGCTTTTATGTAGCAAGTAGCATTTTCATGTTTAAGTTGGTCAGATTTTGCAATGCTGAATTAATGTTATAGTAGTTTATAACAAATACGAACCCATTTTTAAACCTGTGATCCGAAATGTAATGAGCATCTAGTGCTATTAAATAAAGCAGTCACGTAAAAAGTACAATATTTCTCTCTGAAATACAGCGGAGTAAAATTGTGAAGAAGCATAAAATGGAAATACTGTACAAGCATGTCAAGCCTTTACTTCAGTAAATGTACTTGTAGTTACTTTCCACCACAGCGCATGGCTAGAACAAGAGACCAGAGAAGAGATTATGTGTAATTTAGGCGAATTGACCCCAGGCAACGCTGTAATTATGTTAGACTTTAGCTCTACCAACACCTCTTCTTCCTTTTTATTCAGAAAAGACGGACGAGGAAAAGAGCACATGCAACACTTTGCTTTGAGCCTCAGGCATGCATGAAATCAGACCTGGTATGCGCTCACTGGAATAATTCATATGGCCGCATGATTCCAAATTCTAGGAATACCACATGTTGATCGCTCCCAGAGATAGGCCGGGGTTCACATTGCGCCTCTGTGGGCCAGAGGGGCTTAAAGAGAGAAGCTCTGGTCATTACAGCACCACGGGGGAGCTTGTCTGATCACAGCTCCTCACTCCACACTCTGTTTACATTCTGATCAGCAACACCAAGCCCCATCATCCCCGTACAAATGGATGTTTATTTAGACAGCAGACCCGAACAGGATTTCATTGTAATCTCTGTGGAGGGTGACAGTGAAAACATCACTCTAGGGTTTCAGCCAGTGGGGAAACTGCTGTTCAGCAGTGTAAATAGAGAAATTACATCCCATAAGCGCAGTGGAGGGAAGAAAGGGCTCTTTCTTAAGACTAGATATGGGAGATGAAATGAGCGTGTACATAGTTTCTGGTTTCTACCACTGAAATTGTTTAGTGTATAAGGGTTTAAGAGCATAATTCTTGACACACTGATCCTTACTCAGATGTTTATCAAAGAGTATTTAAAGTTTTATGTGTCTTAATCTATTTGGGGCAACAGGTGGGTGGAGATTACAGATCACAAGCTCTCACTCTAAACTCGTTAAAAGTGAATTGCTTCTTCTGATCAGTCCACCACTCTGAAACTAAACGGTAAAGACCAACTTTCACATGCTGTTTTATCTAGGTCTCCTCACTGCCTCAAGGAGACTATGCTTAAGGTGCTATGCTCAAATCAAATCAAATAAAAATAAAATGTTTTTAGGGTCAGTTTGAGCTCTTTTTGGTGTGTGTGGTCTTTTTGGTGTGGAGGTTCGGCACAGTGGGAGAGGAGTTGAGCAGGTTATTCACTGAGCCGCACACTCAGGACAGAATAAAGAAGTCTACCTCCGGCCTGGTCATGTGTTCCAACAAACACAAAGGACAGTTTGCGGGGTACGATGGATCGTCATCCTGCTCACTGCACTAGTGAATAGTACTGGTAAGTTTATCTGCAACCAAACTGTTTGCAACCCTCCTCAGGGCCAGAACAAACTTGACCTCCAGCTCAAGCATTTACTCTGATTGGTTAATGGTTGGCTTGATTGTCATTAGCAGCGGTTTTAATTGGCAAAAAAAAAGAAACATTTACTTTAACCTCCTAAGACCCGAACTCTTGCATGGCGTGCATTTTTAATTTCTCTTTGCTATATAGGCTGATTGGGACCTGAGAAAAATGATGTCCACATATGAGGACATTAGTTTTAAATTTCGATTACAGTATAATATCCTCATATGTGGTCACCAGGCCCTTGTTGAGAAAAAGTTAGTATTGTGGTCTAGAGAACCCAAAATGTGAGGTCCACATATGTGGACGCCAGGTCCTAGGAGGTTAAGTGTCGTCCTCACCCTCACAAACGGTCACAAACACTGCACAGTCACTAAAACTTAAAGGAGTTGAGTTTTTGACCACTTGGAGCGCTGTGGAGCAAAGTTTTTAGGAGTGGGTCTCTGATTGATTGCAACATGCATGAGCCTAAAGGGATGTCAAAGATTTCATGGTATTTTGCTGATAGTTGGTGGCATTATAACACCCCAAATGGAGCAAATAAAACTCAAAGATGGTGAAGAAAAAGACTCCAAGTAAAAACAGATTGAGATAATAAGCTTTGCAAACGTTTTATGAATAAGGAAATTCATGTGTAAGATCTAAATATATATATATATATATATATATATATATATAACCTTCAAGCTTAAGTCAATACCTACAGCACTGTTTCCTAACCATTTTAGCTTGTGATCTCTTAATACAAAGAAATGTCTACGCAGGATCTGTGAGTAGTTCAACCAAACATTCCCTCTCAGATGTTTTATTTGGATACTTTTCAGAGGCTTGAACAGGTGAAACTATCCAGCATTTGACAAAAAAGTTAAGATTAGAGAAAGGTTTTTTAAAAAAATGCATAATTTTCTGTTGCAGAATTTCATTTTTCCTTGTTTCCTACCCCAGTAATCATCTCACGACCTTTATACCTCTTCATCTCGCAGCCTCTTGCAGGAGGGAAACCAATAGTGTGATGTAATTTTTGTTCTGGAGGGCCCAGAGGGACACTTCCCCCCAAACTGCCATAAACTCTAAAACAGAGGTGACATAAGGGACTGACCTTGGCGTTTTGCAGGGCGGTCTGGTAGCTGGACGGCTTGTAGTACAGCCTCTGTGACGGCTCGGTGTGGATATCTCCTAGGAACAGCTCCTCCACCAGGTGGTCCAGGTTGTGATGCAGGTACTGCTTCTCCACCCTCAGCAGCTGCAGCTCATGCATGGCAAAGTTAAGCTCCCTGGAGCAGTCGTAGCCGCCCTCCTCGCTCCACAGCTCATAGATCACACTCGGCTCCCAGGGGCCCTTCACTGCCCCTCGGCAGCTCTGGTTGAGCCTCTGGCTGAACTCTTTGGCCACGGAGGCTGTGTGACACACCATCTGGACGCGGTGGAGGTGGTACTCTGCCTCAGTGCCGCCACGGATGATCCAGGAGGCCTGACGTAAGCGCAGACGACCCCGGATCACCAGAGTGTAGGTGGGTTTGGTGCAGTGGTTGTCCTCGTAGTAGAACTGGTGAGCCTGGAAGGTGTTGTTGGGGTAGAAACTGTAGGAACGCGTCAAGAACTCCGGTCCTGGTCTCACCTCACAGCTGCAACCAAAAACAGAAACAGTTTAGTTCGCACATTAATTATTGTTTATCTTACAACATGCATGTGTTTACAGAGTCTTTTATCTCAATGAGCTAATGGGATATTCCGGCAGTTTGCATGTTTTTAGCCTGTTGACTACATATTGCACACACTTTACAGTGTCATTGGCCGGAGCAAATCATTAGATTTATGAATGAATGATTTTGTTTGTAGCCACCAGGCAGCCACTGCTGTAGGAAAATCGATTTGCAGAGTCAAAATCTTCTTGGAGATCAGTGTAATCTATTACAGAAAACTTGTAGTCCAACTGGGGTCTAAGTTGCATTCGTCTTTTCAGTTGCCAGCAGGGACAACTTTGAAGAGTGCTGCTCTGTGGTTTTATTCAAAGAACCTCAGAAATTCAAAATTTAATAGTTAGCTGATGCAAAGCGTTGCATTTAAAAGCAGTGGCTTTTAAGGAAAGAAGACAAACCAAATGCAAACTAGAATTACCGTCTCGCGGTTGTATCCCTCCGCCACTCAGACTAGTTTCAGGTTACATCCCTGTTCATCAAGAGTCACATAAAATATTAACCATTTGCGTGAAATTCTGTGTAATTGAAGTCCTGAGTTGTGGCTAAAAAGTGTGCCGTTTTGTGCCGTTACACTGACCTTGACCTTTGACCTTTGACCACCAAATTGTACTTGAAAAGTAAGAAATCACTCTATAAGCTCTTGTTTGGTATGATGAGCCATAACGTGTACAAACACCAGTGTGGTCTTTTAGATATTGTTTAAACATATAGGCACAGTTGCATTAGATTATGTATAATGGCAAAACTTCCTGCTTCCCTATGAAAAGGATGCACAGAAAACACAAGGCAGCATCCATCAGTCCATAGTTGTTTACCTGGTGGACACCCAGTGACCCTCCACATTGGGAGGCATCTGCACAGTGATCCTGGCTCCATTGTGGAGGTGCTTCAGCATGTGTTGGCACTGGGAGTCTTTGACCGAGCGGCCGAAGGTTTTCTCCAGGGAGAGGCGGCTGGAGCGGCCGTCTGAGTAGTGGAGATGGGAACCTTCAGCCCAGCCTGTGGGAACAACAACCACAATGAAGATTAAAAAGCAAGTAAATGAATAAAGGGATGATTGTCTGAAAAAAAAACAAAAACAAAAAAAAAACAACAACAGCATAAAAACATAAGGAGATTCCATCCATGAGACTTTTGTGTAACATGGGGACATTTCATTTCAAAGAAGGTGAGAGACTTTCATGATGAGAAAGCAGAGACGGCGAAACCACAAACATGGCGAGCTGCCATTCAGGACTGTTTCAACCTAAGCTGTTCGCCAGGCTGAAATTAAGGTTGTAATGTTGAATAAACAACTAATGAATCGGTTTAGTTTGGCAGAACTTTTTCTCTTAGATCTTAACATCCTAATAAATGGAGCGCAATTATTTTCAAGGCAGCTAATAAGAAAGTTAATTACATTCAGATCAAGTAGAAAAAGCAGAGGCCTTTTTAGTTTGAAGTTAGCTCGAATGTTTTCAATATGCCACATGTTTAGAGGGTTTAATTCAATCATTTTAAATCGTCACCCGGGGATTACAGGGCTCTATCAGTGACCTCCAGCACCTGGTATGATTGGGTCATGGGTTAATATTCTCTGATCATGTGACGAAGATGCCAAAGTTGAAGAACTAACGGGCGAGTTTCTGCTCTCGCATCAGACTTGAAAAAACACTAAAACAAACTCTGATATCAAGCTGTAAACAAAGTTAAAAGTACATGAGCGGCATTGAAACTCTCAGCTCCCATTCCTATCTGCGCATACCCTTGATGCGCCACATGAAATAACAATACCTTCAACAATGAGCTGAGCTTAGGGGGATAAAATATCGGAAATGAAAGCATTTTCAAAGCCTGGAGCCAAAGAAAAGCCTTGAAGCTCACATTCCAGGGAGGATTTATTCCATGTAATACTCTAATATCATCAAAATCTACCTTGAAATATGAAGACTTTGCATTAAATTCCTCCTATCAGACCCGACTTGCCTGGCAATATCATTTAAGACCAAAGGAATGCTGCTGCGGTCGCCCGTGTGCTTTTAATTTGAGACTAATAACGTCCAAGAGAGGAACACAAACATCTGATTAAAAGAAGCCAAAAGCTCCATGAAGAACAAAGATATATCCAGCTGTTTTACACCCAGTGAGGCAGCTCCTACGTGTGTTAGCCGAGGCTTGTGTGTAAATCACCACATCACAGCGCTGCTCAGTGGAAACACTGGACAGTTGATCCCCTGACTCAGCTGGTGGCATTAGTAACGCTGCTCTGCTGGCTGGAGCTGTGTTAAAAATCAAAGAAAAGGCTTCATAGTTTGCTGAATGTTATGTGTGTGTGTGTGTGTGTGTGTGTGTGTGTGTGGCGTTTTTTTTTTTTTTGCACCTGCAGTCGGCTTGGACCAGGGGGAAAGAGCCTGAGCGGCTGCCAACAGCTTGTTTTCACAATGAGGAGAGCAGAAACTATCAGCGTGTGTGTGAATTTAAAAAGGAAACCTGGTGAGATGTACAATACAAACACGCTTTTAACCTCGCTGACGTTTCCGCTGGTCAAATGCCACCGCAGCTTTAATGGCAGGTGAATCTCAGGGCAGGACAAACACACACGCACACACACACACAAACACACAAACACTAGAACTACATACCAAGAACAAAAATAGGTGACTGTATGCATGGAACAGATTCCCTCATTCAATGGATTC
The DNA here is from genome assembly GCF_002814215.2 of Seriola lalandi dorsalis. Taxonomy (NCBI): domain Eukaryota; kingdom Metazoa; phylum Chordata; class Actinopteri; order Carangiformes; family Carangidae; genus Seriola; species Seriola lalandi. The sequence continues at coordinate 1,181,879 of NW_019524887.1, read as the reverse complement.
AAAGAAAGGTAATCAACCAGAAATTTATTTATATTATAACAAATTTATATTTGTTCATATTACAATTTCCTAGAGCTGAAATGATTATTTAATTACTCAGTCAATTGACTGAGGATTTCATGGCCGCATCTTTGATAATAGAGCCATCAATTGAGTCACTTCTTTAAGCAAAAACTCTCAACTCTCACAGCTTCCTGCTTCTCAAATATGAATATTTGCTGCTTTTCTAAGTTTCTTTGGATCCTTTGGACTCTCAATAAAACATTTGAAGATGTTGCCTTGGGATTTGGATCAATTTTAATAATAATTGATCGATCAAAACAATAACTGGTTTCATTTATAAATGAAAACAGCTCATCCAGTTTCAACAGCTGTCTATTAACCATCAACAGCTACGACAACCAGTGACATCTGACCTGAAGTTTGACCAACACCTATCAAGTGCATCTCACAGTCTTCCTCAGCAGATGGAGATACCATCACATGATCCAAGTGTGGCGCTTCAGTCATGTGACGAGAGGCGGACATGCTGTATCTATGGGGGACGTCTCTGAAGGTGAGATGTGACTGAAAGCTCCAGAAAAAGCCGTAGAGTAATGTAGTCAACAGAGATACTGTTGAGTATTTTGGATGCATATAAAGCATTTTGAAAAAGCTGAATGAAGCAGCCTGAAAAGGTCCGAAAACCCTAAAATCCAAAACCTTCTCCTCTTGTATTTCCAATATTTCAATAGTTTCCTTCCCGCCATTCACGCTGCAGACTCTTTCCTCTCACTTAAATAGATGTTGAAAAAGTAGAAAGGTTAGCAAGCATCGGATTGATCTGTTTTTAATGGCACATATGAGTAAACGCTGTGTCTGATGCCTGTTTGATTTGATATTAAACTGTGTACGTCAGCGACAGAGCTGATCCAGAGTCAGCAGCGTCAGACCAACACTTGTTTAAGAATCACTTGTGGCTTGGTGAAAATATCAGGATCATAATGAAACATGAGCTTTATTTAGAACAGTTTTAAACACAGTTACAAATCTTTTTACAAAGAGCTATATCAGATCAAAGCCAAAAGTGAACCAGCTCAAAATGGAAAACAGGCTTACAGGGAAATAAATGGGAAAATGATTAAAAGGAGGTTGTGTTTAGCCTGTTTGTAAAATTACTTTTTAAGAGGAAGCGTCATACATCTCTTTGTGTAGACACTTTAACGAGTGTTGAATGTGTGAGTAGGGGGAGTTTCTTCCATTAGCTTTCTTCTCACACACACACACACACACACACACACACACACACACACACACACACACAAACAAACAAAACTCCTCCCTCATTAGGGCAATCATCAGACTGGCTCGACTCGAACCCTCTGGTCCCTCGCTGCCGCTGCTTTTCCAAACTGCTGCTCTCTATCTGAATCAAAGCGCCCACAAAACTCCCAGAGCCCTAAACCACAGAGAACATTTCCAGTTGGCCTGATCCCACTGGTGAGGTAACAGCGCTGGGACCCCTGACAAGCAGAGAGACTCCACATCGTTTATGGGAAGAGAAAAAAAAAAAAAAATCCAGAAGCGCCAGAGCAGAGACCAGACAAAGGACTGTTCTTTGTGTTATCTCAGAGTTTGGCAGTGACCACGCAGGACTTGAAGGGGGTAGAGAAAATAACGCAATACGTTAAAGTAACTAAATCCAGAGGTGGGAAATAACTAAGTACAGTACAGTTTTAAAGTTGGAGCTGGTGCTTGAGTATTTTTATTCTTTCTATCTCTGCTTCACTGGATTTCAGAGGGAAATATTGTACTTTTTCTACTCCAGTCCACATGTATCTGACAGCTGCAGCTGAGTCACTTTGCCCAGATTAGGATTTTACATTCATCATGTAAGGTTATAAAATACTGCCTTTGTTTTTTGGGGAGTTTGCAGCCATGCTATAGTTCTGAGGCTGAATGCTAACATCAGTGCGCTAACATAACAATAGCAACGCTAGTCTTCAAAACTTAATTAAACTTCATCCTCTAGGGCACTGTGGATATCTACATCCAATAGTTGTTGAGATGTTCCACTAAAGGCCAAAAAAATGTCTCCTTCACAGAGGTAAAGTTTCACGGCAGTCCATCTGTAATATTTGAGTCTGGACCAAAGTGGCGGACCGACCGGCCGACACTGCCCTTGTAGCGCGGCTCAGCTTCCCAGGAAGCCTGGAAATAACTCTAGTTTGAGCTTCATGTCACAGTGTGTTTCAGACATCATTTTCAGAGTCATAACACACTTACATGTACTACATGTTCATGGAGCAACGGTTTCACACAAGCAGGGCCCATTTAGTCTCACCTTAAACTCCATTTAGTGGAGGTTCTGGAGCTTTCGAGCTTTTCCGGGGCTTTTTGTCACTACGATCAATGATGTTTGAAATTCAACTTTGAAGCCAACGTGGACAAAAATAGTAAAGTCGGTCAGGAAATAAAAGGAAACACCAACATCTGCATTTCCACGACAACTGACAAACTCAGTCTACTGATAGAGACCAGTTACTAAATTGACCTTGAGGTGTGATTTTTGTTTAAGAGTCCTTATCAGCACTGTAAGAATAAAGAATACATATTTTCAGTTTTTATTAGAGTTCTTCCTTCAGCTCTGAATGAATCACCAGTGAAACACAACTGAAACACAGGGACATGCTGCACAGCAGTTAGCTCCATCTCCTTCCCTCTGTTGGTATGTCTGAACTTGCGGCTACAGTTTGACTGCATTCGTCCAACTTACACTGACATCAGTTTGATTTTTTTTTTTTTTAGACTGTTCCCCCTGATATGAAATTATTTTGCCAGTTTTCTGACTGTCGCCTGATGACGCAATCACAGCACTGATTATTTGGCCTGGTTGAAGCTCTGTTAGTTGTCTCATGTTACTTTGAAAAGTCACACCAAGTGTTTGATTTCCAGTCAACTCGAACAGCTGATATAATGCTGGTGTCTGGTATTCAACACGGAAAATGACCAAAACTTGTAGCATTGTTTGTAATAGAGCCCCGAAAAATCACATCGGCGGCTGATATCATCGGCCAGTATTATCTTATATTAACATTGCAGCATGTTTCTTTATATCTCTTTTGGTTGAGATGCCTCTATGAGCCAATGTCTTTAAATTCACTTGCACAATCACCATAAGGTTGGTTGCAAATGAGTATATAAATGTATGTGGTGCATTTGTATGTATTTGTGACACATATTTTTCTCAAATTAAACATTTTCCTGTATCTGTGTTACCAGTAGGAGTCTGCTTAAGATTTTCCTTGTTACTGTCACCTTTGATAGTAAAGTTTTGTTATTTAACTGTTGAATATCCTGCCTCACTACATGTCAAGGCTCCCCCATATCCAAATTTGCATGTACAATGCCAAAAACGTCTGTTTATGTAAGCTGTTTGAGTTTTTAGCTCTCAAATATCAGCATCAGTATCAGCCTCAGAGATATCGGTCGAGTTCTTGCTTGTAATTGTGATTAAAATGGTTAAAATATTTTCTATGAACTGTTTTTCCCCTCTCTGTTGCCATAGTCTGGTGGTTTGTCTATTTTCTGTGCTGGAAATGACCAAACTCTAACATGTCTTCAATTCCAACTCTGCCACCAAAGGAAAAAGAAAAAAAATCCATCACCAAGATGAACATAGAAAAGTTCCAGGATAATCTATTACTTGAGCAAACAGTTTGATCATTTGCTTACATTTTTAAATCTCTGAATATATACAGCTGTATTAAAACTTGAAGGGCCTGTTGAGAGTCAGCAGAGGATTCACAGCAGTGAGAAGGTGAAGAACAAGAAGCCTCTTCTCCACGTGAGTCAATTTCCTCCTGGGTGTTTTCTTTTTCAAACTTTGCTGTTTCACTCTCCGAAAGCTCGGTGAACCCCCCCCCAGTAAATTTACAGCACACACTAATCTCAGCTGACAGTGCGTTTCCATTGCCACTATGAAAGGCTGCAATACACACACCACTTAATTGAACGTTACATTCACTTAAACACACTTAAGGATAAGTGGAAAGTCCAAATACTGTAGCCTATCGTTTTATCTCAACCCCGTCATTTGAAGTTGCAGCCAAATGTTGCCTTCCACTGTCACTGGCAGCAGATGGATTGGGTCAACTGCAGTCCCATAATCCTCTGCTGCTCAGACAGGGTTTTCATCAAGAATGGGTGTTTTAAGTGGCTCTTAACTCTCCCAGTGCTTTCATCTGCCCAGTTGCCCCAGGGAAGCTTTTTTATTGCCTGCTATCTATAGCCTTCAAACATTTACATCACAGTGGCATAAGAAAATATGATTATGATCCAAGAGTCCACACAGAGGCAAACACACAGCCATGATGGTAAACAGGTGTGCTGAGGTGAACAGGTTCTTACCTGACAAATATATGCTGCACAGAGGAAGTGGAAAACATTTAAAAATCCACTTGAGTTTCTAAAGTTTTTTATATATAATTTGAAAGATCTTTGGGGGTAAAACTTTGTGAAACAAAAGTTCTTTCTTAGGCTGTATGAGCATTTTGTTTTCCATGCACACGTGGAGTAAAACATGCGTCTTTTGGAGCCATGAACTCCCACAATCCTCCACACTTGTTGCACCGCACTGAACATCACATGCAGAATAATAAATCCCACAAAACATGGAAAAGTTTCTTACCCAGAACAGCAATGAGCAGCAGTGCAGATGACGGCCCCATTTTTTTGGGGGGGGGAGAGGGGGGATTGAAACGAGCTTCACTGGTCACACTGGGGAGCTGAGGTTTTCCTTTACGCAGCGTCCTTGTTTATTCCGACACAAATCCTCACATTATGGATCCAAAGCGTGGAGCACACACTCCTGTGTTGTCTGCGCATCATAGGAAACACACCTCCGGTTGGTTAGAGAGAGAGAGAGAGAGAGAGAAAAAATCCCGCGGTACCTGAGCTTCAAAACAAAGAATCCCACCAAGGAAAGTCCAAAGTTTTTGTTTTTTTTCTACGGGGATTAAACTTTGTATCACTGAGATAATTCAACGTGAGAGTGAGGCAGCGCGATCCTCCGTGCGTCCTGCGCCTCGGAGGAGTGTTTGTACGTGTGTTCAGAGACCCGACTGGATTGAACCCCCCCCCCTCCTCCTCCTCCTCCTCCTCCTCCTCCTCCTCCTCCTGCGCCTCGCCTCTGGAGGGATTTTGTGGGCGTGGAGTGTGTGTTGAAGTTTTCATCCGTTAGGTGCGAACTGCATAAACGCCCATGTGCACAAGGTGTGTTAGTCAACTGCTGAATCTGGAGATGCTCTGAGTCCTTGAATATCTTGAAATAAATTCAAATAACTTCAGTCATTTCACCACCACGTCATGCAAACTCACAAAGCTGCATCAAGATCATGGTGCCAAATCTCTCTCTGCACATTTATTCATGTATGTCTTATACAATAACCTCTCAAAATAAGGTAAGGTAAAAAAAAAAAAAAAAAAACACAACAAAAAAACAAACAAACCTAAACATCATCCTTTTTTTTGCACAAACCCAAACTGATAATCCCAGAATAAAATGCTTTTTGTTTTTAAACTCTTTGGTTCACATTCCTGATCCTGTTCTCTTCTGAAAGGTGCAATTGTGGGGTTTATTTGTATTTAAAAGAAAAAATCTGATGAAACTCATTAATATAGAGCCAAACTGTACAGAGACACAAACCAGGTAGATGAGAGGGCTTTTGTTTTGAAAGATAAGCAGCTGCTGTTGAAGCAGTTAGAATGGTTTCCAGAAGGAGTCCAGTCGTCAGATTAAGATTAAACTTGTTTTATTTGGAATCAACTGATGGTTAAATTGTACTGAGACCAAACGGAGTCTTCACTGTCGAGTTTTCTTTCATTTCATTGGCTTCCAACATCCTCCTTGTTATCATTGATGATGGATGCTACACATTTTTCTTGGTTGTGGCTCTCAAATTATCCACCTTCTCATCATTGTCTGTCTGCCTGGAGGGAAGAACAACAACAGAGCTTCAGCAGCACCTGTTGTGTGTGTGAGTGAGTGAGTGAGTGTGTGTGTGTGTGTGTGTGTGTGTGTGTGTGTGTGAGAGAGAGAGAGAGAGACCTTGGCCTTGAGTTTCTGTCTCTTTTCAACTTCTGTTTCTTTGCTGTTCTCTCTCTGATCTTTTGACCCTCAGGCGACTCTCCAGCTCCTCTTCTTTCCAGTCAGAGACGAAGCCTTTGAACAATGATTCTGCACAACAGCCCCTAAACTACTTTTTTCTTTCATCGTGATATATATATATAATCAGTTTAAACATACATTTACTAATACTGAGCTTCACAACTTATGACTTTTATTAGTTTAATCAAGTCTAACTTGAAATTGAAAAGAGAAAAGAAAAGAAAAAACACACAACACAGTGTTTGCATTGTGAGTTGCCGCAGCAGAAATCTACCACTCTTCTTGTTTCAGCGAATTCGGAGAACAGAGGAAAAGATCGTGTTTGAGCTTCAATGCAACTTGACCACTGACAGTTTGGTTTTGCAGATTTGGGTGTGTTATGTTAATCGAGGCCATTGTAGTGTCAGGCTGCTGGCCTGCGGCAGAGATGAGGAGCAGGCCACAGAGGTCTGGCAAACTTCTTCTTCTTCTGCTTCCTCTTCTTCTTCTTTCTAACGCCACACCCTCAGACTTGTTTCATTTTTAAACTCGCAGTAACCAACCCCAATGCACTCTAGTGACATCATCTACACAACTGTTGTCACATATGCAGTGGTGTGACTCGCTAACAGACTTTGACGTGTAGGTAGCTCAGTCAGTAAAAACCCATGCCGTTTGAATTCAGACAACTTTATTTAAGATTCTAGTGCAGAACCCAACGTCTGAATCATCACAGGGAGCGTTTGCAGTGGAATGTGTATAAAACGATGCACGAGACGTTCAGAACATTTTCATTGATTAGATTGATTATTGACTTCAAATAATCGAATGATCATTAAGTTTATAAAATGTTGGAAAATCACAAGCTCCCAGAGTACAAAGTGACGCCGTGATATTTGATCTGAAGGGATGTAAAACATTGAAAGGCAGCAGATTCTTACAATTAAAAAGCTGGAACCAATTCATATTTGGACGTTTTCCTTGATGGTTGGTTGATTATTTTTCTGTCTATCAACCACTTGTGCTTTGAATTTGTATGATACTATCACACAGAGTGGAAGAAAGACCTTAAACCTGCTTAAGAGAAGAAGAAAAAGGAGGGAAACATGGTTGGAAACAGGATTACAGACTTAAACTTAAGTGTTCAGTTCTGTTACACAGCCAACTTAAAAAATGGCAAAGTGTCAAGTGAACATGTGTTTTGAAATCCTATAATACTTTTTACAGTTCCATGCTTTCACACATGGAGAGAGGTGATAGTGACTGAGGCCCCACCACACACAAAAAAAAGGGATTTCATCTTCTTATCCAATAATCCTCCAATCCTTAATCAGCAGTGCAATTCTCCACTGAGGGAGCTCTAATTAATTTCTATTGTTTGGAGTCTTAACCCTCGCGGCTGCTTCCCTCAGTACTCCTCCATGGTATTTGCTCTTTTCCGCCTAATCCTGGATCCACCGCTCTGCGAGAGTGACTCCAGCCCTCCTCTGTCTCTCTCAGCTCAATTCCTTCTTTTCTCAGGATCCGGAAAAGCCGCAGAAGCGAGATCCGGACAAACAGACTGATGGGATTTGGAAGAAGAAGCCCCGGAAGGCGTATTATTAAGGCGGCTGTATAGAGGGAGAGGCTGGAGGCAAGGAGGTGAAACTGGGAGGCTTGTTCTGGTGTGTTGACCCCTGTGTTGTCCTGTGTGGCTAATCAAAGCATCACTGCACTCTCTTTGTGTCTCCGCAGGAATGTGATCTATGTGAGGTGGAAATAAGGCTGCTTTGATTGTCAAAAGGCTCAGTGAGACAGTAAAACCAGAGAAAATGTGCATCTAAGTTATTTTGGTATCACATTTCCTAAAAGTAGTTGTGATATTATCCTATAAAAAACTGTCATTGTGTGACATGATTATGATTATTCCTGTAAACGCTGAAACTTCTTGTTCTCTCTTTAAACAGTGAAGGATCTTTCTCACATGTTTTTTGCATTAGGCCTTTATCGTCTGTGTCCCTAAACATGTCAGAGCAGATGAATGTGAGTGGGGACATTTCAAAGTGGCCGTCTGCCTGGTGCTGATTAAAGCCGTGTTCTGAAGATCTGGATGACTGCGCTGTTTTCTGTTTGCCTCTCTCTCCGTGTCTCCCTGCAGACGTTTGTGTCATTTCTACAGGGTGCTGTAAAAACTCAGAACGAGAAGGGAGTGGCGCACAATGAAACATAAACCTCATACTGAGTTATGGGATGTTAATTGTTCAACTGTTGATTGTTTTGTTACTGTACATCAGGCCAGAGGAGTTACTGACTTAGATTACTGACAGCAACAGCAATGTGTTTTTCAGTGACATGTTGTCGTCTTGAGTTGAACCTCTCCCCCGGTCACTCGGCACAAATCCGTGCTGTGCAGCCAAGCTTTACTCAACAACGCAGGATTTTATTTTAAATCACTGGTAGAAATCCCAAAGCTTCTAAATATACCAAATATATCAGGCTGACTTCTGGGGAAATGTGGAATTGTTCAGCCACATTAACTATGAAGCGTCGGGTTTGAATATTTAATTCAGTGTGAACATCTCATACTGTGGGTTCAATGAAGAGCTGGAACACTGGATTTTGTTCTTCTTGCATCTCAGCCAGATGCCATTCAGCATGCAGTTAAAGGAGCTCTTCAGCAATTTGTTTTTCTTTTTTTGGTACAACCGACTTCTCTTTTTAACACAGCTGAAAAAATGTTTTCCATGTAACAGGAAGGTGTGATGAGAGTTTTATCGTGCTGGGATCGAGAGCATCCTCAGCTTTGGAATAACTGTCTGTGATGGAAACACAGTACAAACTCACAGGTCTGTCTCTTGCTGAAATCAACAGAAAAAGGGACACAAGATGCTTCATCAATCAATCAATCAGAGCAAACTTTATTTGTATAGCACTTTTCGTACCGGCTAGTGCAGTTCAAAGTGTCTCACAGATGACTGATGAGCTGAACAGAAGAAGACAAATCAAGTAAGAAAGCTGATAATGAGACGCAAAAATAGATTTAAAAAGCTATAATGACATTAATAAACAAAGAAAAAGAAAAAAAAAAGATGCTTCATGACTCCTCTCATCCTCTGACGACATTTGATTTTCTCAGACTGTAGAAAGCTCCTCCAGAGGAGACGTTAAACAACTGTTTTCACAGGCTGAGTTCAGCTTTTCATCGCAAGTAAACCGATCTTGTGCGATAAAACGCATAAAATACATTTTCAAACACTTCTCAGCCCACACTGGCTCTAAGTGCAGAATGGTGATCCTCCACCACCTCTGCTGTTTCCCTCCCTCAAGCCAAACAATGAGTCAAACATGTGAAGTAGCCCTGAGCCCAGCCGAGAAGGCCCTGCTCCAAGTTCAGTTTCAGTATGGCCGACATCTGCTGCTGCACAGACAGTTGAAACAGTACAGTTAAATCAATCCAGACAGAGAGCGGGAGACAGAGAGACAGAAAGAGGGAAAAAAAAAAAAAAGAGAGGAGAAGAGGAGGGGAGGGAGGTCTTTTCATCTGTGTTGCGTTGGTAAATACTCCCATGTGCAGTGAGAGGTCCCATTGTGGAGGAGGTCTTTGAAATAAAGTGGCCCGCAGGGTCAAGGTGAAATTGTCCCTGCAAAAAAAAGAAAAAAACAACAGGGAGAGAGGGGACAGTAATAACGGGAGGACGCTGAAGATGTTGTCTTCATCTTGTTCTCTTTTCCCTCAGTCTTTTAGCAAAAACGTTTATATCACTTACAAACCCAGACCTTCATGTCCAGCTTCCAGTAGCTCGAAATAAATCATCCCAAAGAAAGACCCAGATGTTACTGCAACGTTTGTGAGGCAACAAGCTTCTGAGTGAGTACTTCCTCCAGGTCTTCCTGTGGGTGAGAGGTGATTGACAGTAAGCAGAGCGTAATGTAATGCAGCGCTGATAGGAAAACACTCTGCTCGGCTCAGAGGAATAATGATAAAGCTGAAACACTGACAGAACCCATAAGCTGTCATGTTTTCTGTGATGGATTGTTTACCTTGGGCGATTTTCAGGACTGCTGAGGTTGTTTTTCACAGTGGACGAGAATGAGCTGCGGCAAATGACTCCCGCTGAGGGAAGAAAAACGAGTGGACAATGAGAGGCAAGAGAGAAGCTTAATCACTGGCCGACACCAGAAAAAGAGATTAAAATCTTTAAAAATGAACAGAAATCCATGATGCAGCATGATCCTGTCTCCGTCTAAACCAGCCTAAAAGAGGCCTGAGCTGCCGCGCTGCCATGCCAGAGGCAGGATTCTTGTGGTTTTCGTGGCCCCTGGCCTCCTCTGACAGGCCCCTGTTTGTCCTCAGTGGTGCCAGCTGCTCGGTGAACACACAGGCTGACTCGGCACCGTCCTGTTCTGTCTGAAGCAGGCAGGGGAAGCGGAGGTCCTCGGCCGACTGAAGCTGCAGTGATTTATGGTAAAAGCACGACCATAACCGTAAATATACATGACGAATCAAGTGTTTGAACAGAGGGACTACAAGAAAAAAAAAAAAAGTAAGTAAGTAAAACTGTGAGTGTGCTTCATCAGAAGTGCTTGTCAGGTGGTTGAACAGCTTCAAAGTTTGTGAAACCAACAATGTGACACTCACATCCACTTACAAATTCTCTCTCTAGCTCTTTTTTTTCTCCCCCATTTGCTAAACAAATATCCTGAAAATTGGCTAATGAAAACGCTAATTAATGTGCATTTCCATCCACTACCGCATCAAGATAAACAGTGGTGCCGCTAATTCTCCAGTCCGGCGCCATTAAACTGTTGCAGCAGACGACGGTGCAACAGGGATGAGGTAATTAAAACAGTCGAACTTGGAACAAACAGAAGAGAAGTGGATATATTGATGGAAATATTGCATCTGTGTTTGTTTCATTTATAAAGTTGAGGAAGGCTGGAGCCTCCTCATCGCTTCACACAGATCCTATGTCTACATCTGCTGTTACTTTTCATGTTTAAGTCACATGCTTCATGTGTAATTAATCCACCAAGCTGAGCGTAAAAAAAACTTTTTTGTAACATCTTGACTTTTTTCCACCATTTCCGGTGTTTCCACTTCATGGACAAATTGAAAATGCGCATCATCTTCACCTTCATTATCATTAACTTATCAGACCTGGCAGAGTTATGGCCGTTTACACCTCCAAGGCTTTGGTAAGTAGTTATGGGTGATACTTAAAAACATATGTATGAGTTGTCTTTGGGGTAATCCAAATATGATGTGTGTCAAACTAATTGAATATCAGATGAAATATTGAGAATCTGAGATGAAAAATGTGTTTTCGGAAGACAAACCTCACAGCAGATGTTGATGATGTTTCTCAGACACATCATCTCCAAGACTGATGTGAACCTCTCTCTCTTTGATGTATATATTTTGAAGCAGTTTAACACACAGTCAGAAAGACTTTTCCTGATTGAGTAGGTTATCTTTGCAGAGTTTAGTCTGAAGTCACTGATTATTCTATGCAGATATAGTTTTCTGTAAGAAACAAGCTTATTTGCTCTGAAAGTATCTTTTCATGAATCTTACTAATGAATGGAAGGTTGGATATTGACCTTTAGCTGCTCACAGCATTACTGTCCAAGTTGGGGTTCTTTCATTTTTCTCCAATATTTTTGGTAGCATTTGATATAACAGACATTTTTCTTTTGATTCCCAACAGAATTTGCT
>NW_019524887.1:1151295-1170037 GCF_002814215.2 Seriola lalandi dorsalis | reverse complement strand
GGGTGGAATTTGCATGAAGACTGTGTTGGATTACTTCAAGTCCCAGCACACTGATTTAATATAGGTTTTGTGTCCAAGGGTTTGATGGACTGGGACAAAATGTTCACATTGTTACTACAGTTGAAAACATCTGTTTTGATAGTAGTTGTCCCAGCTTCATTTTGGTTCTACTTAATAATACATTAATGGCAATTGTTCAAAATAATAATGTTTGCAGGCCAGAACTGCACCAGCTGGCAACTTGTAAATAAAACATTAACAACAAGAACCAACAATAATGAACAGTTCTATTGAAGGTTTGCCACAAACTCAGATATAGGGATTTAATTTTATTTCTGTCCAAGTGGTTTTCCCCTGGGTGTGACAGGCAGCTGCATGCACCAAAGGATCTGGCATGAGACTGAGGAGGAGGAACCGTAAAGCTGTGAAACGCTTCCTGACCCTCTGCTCACAGGTGGCAGGAAGATGACTGCAGAGCGGCCTCGCAGATCAGGCGTCTCACTGAGGATTCTGGTGACGCTCTGGGACGAGCCAAACATCTATCAGTCATCGCCTTTTAAAGTCATGCCATTGCTTTTAAGTTAATAGAAGTTTTTTTTTTTTTTTAGACTTTGCTTTTAACCACACAAGTCGATGACATTATTACTTATGGCCTGGCTTTAGGGAGATGGAAGTTGAAAGTCATGAAAAGAGCTTTTCATATGAATAAATGCTTATTTCGACAGCTAGTGCCATTTGTAAAAGTTTTGCATTTGCACGTTGCAGTGATGCATGTTGTGATCGTGGAAGCAGTTTGTAACACGCACAACAGATGCAAGAAAATGCAAGAAACACACAAGGTCACAGTATTATCAAAACAATACATCAACGTTTAGTAGCTTTTGATTGAATCATGCAATCTTTCTCATCAGAGGGAGTTGCCTGGCTGTCACTGAATTGTAGATATTCAGATAAACAATTAGAAGAAATACTTGGCGGCGTTAGTTTAACAGCCGAGGCTGAAATTTAACTCCTTTTAGTCCAGAGTTTTGTCAAGAGTGAACTTTCAATTTTATATTCACCAAACTTTCAAAACGAACTCTGGCCAATTATCTGTTTGAATTCAGAGGATAATCTCACTGAAACTGAGTTGTTTTTTTTAAGTCATGATAGAGTTTATTACTTTTTAAGAGTGAATAATCAAATAATGCAGTTAGACTGCTGTGATTAAACTGCAGATCTGAACTTTAAGACTTTAAGAGAACAAATAAAACATTGGTTATTGGTGTGTTACTGAAAATATAAACTGTCTGTATCAGGTGTTGTTGCCTCATGGCGATCTGAAGGTTTAATGATGGTGCAACCACAGAAATGTTGTATGTCATGCTCTAAGGAATCTAACAAGTAGCTGCTGCATGATAGTGTCTCATGTTCTTCTCTTGCCTGTGTTTTCCCAAAAGGCTTTGAACCAGTGTCCACTCAACCTAAATATATCCAATTATTATGCAGGATTTACCTGCTTATATTGTTATTTATAAGAGCAAACCTACAGTGGTGACTACATCACATTTTCTGAGGCAACATGAGCTTTTATTTTGGTATTAACAGGAGGTTTTCCCATGACTCTGTGGCTCCGGTTCCTCTAAGCTTTATCCCCTCGGTCTGAGGAGTGACAGGTGGATCTGACCTCTGCACTCACAGTTCTTCTGGCTCGCCCGGGGCAGGAGGGATTTTGACCCTTCATTGGCTTTTAAGAGCGATGAGGTCACTGTGTTACTGATGCTGTGTGGCCGGCATACTAATTTCACACCACAGCACTGCTGCTGCAAGAAAAAACAATCTTTTCTTTTATTGTTTTTTTTTATTTTTTTTATCATGTTATGTTACAGAGGCATTGTGCTTTAAACCCTGACATAAAACCCACAAAAGTTCAGGCCTCATCTATGGGGGGTGTCGAAAAGCATTCTGGGAGGAAATATCTTACTGATGTAGAAAAAGATGAGGCGAGTTAAGGGAAGGCTGTAAACACCTCATCTCAATACAACAACCAGAGAGCACTTAGTTGGGTGAGATTATGAGGAGAACAAACACCTGTTAGAGGAAGTCCAACATTAGCAGAGAGGGCCAACATGATACAGATCAAGTGCTTTAGATAAAGAATTAATTAAAAATGTATTTTTTTAGTTGTTATACAGCTGTTTGTCTGAGCGATCTGTAACAGATAATGTCACATTATTCCAAAATGAATCCCCAAACAACCTGCACAAATGATCAATTATTTGAAATCCCTCGATATCAAAAACCAACGTCACTGCTACCAGTAAAATAGAAATAGTTGAGACAAAATGTCACACTTGACCAAGTTTGTCTCTTTCACTCAGACTCGTTCTGACTTCTTGAAACTGAATTCCAAGTCAATCACAAGAGACAAAGGTCTCCTCTGTAATCAAAAGGGCTCAAGATGAGGCACCATTTGTCTTTTCTGGCCGTGTGCACAACAAGGCGAGTCCTTGTTAAGGCACTGATCTGCGTTGGTGATCGGAAAAGATGTAGGTGTCCTCACTAACAGACGCAGCAGCTCTGGTGGGTTTGATCTGATGACTTTTTCACCACCAGCCTGGCCTCGCTAACCAACTCCCCACCCTCCTGGCCCACATCACCTTCATCTGTTACTAATATAACCGCCTCGGAGCACAGACTAAATGTAATTTAACGGCAATTCATTACCGCTCACATCACTTGTCAAAGCATGTCTGTGCAGAGTGAAAAATTGTTCTTTGAGGTCTCAGCTGTCAGACACAAAGAGCGGCAGGAAGCGGCAGGTACACTCATGTTTGTGTTTTGGTGCCTTTAAGTGACGGGGCAAATCACTGGAAGGTCACATTTCAAAACGTATCATGGCAACCCCTCACCATTTGATCTTCCTTTGTGGGTGTATGTGTGTGTGTGTGTGTGTGTGCATGTCCCAGCCTGAAGAAAGGAAAGGCATCAAGAGCATTTTTGATCACCGCTGATCCTTCTCACAGTTTGGCTTTGTTTGTTCTGGGACTTCTGAGTAAATACGCTGAACACAGAGGTTGATCTCAAGTCTCGCCATCGCAGTTTTCATTGACATACTTGTCTAAAAATGATGCAACACTAATACAATACAACTTACAAACTGCTTTAAGCCTCTCAAGCAGTAAAAAAAAAAAAAGATGAGCGTGGGAGCCAAAGTCAGACAGTTGGAGGAGAAGTGGTCAGGGCACAGAGATTGATGGATCCTCAACACAACACCGCTGATGGGCTGCAATTTTTCCATGAGCAAAGACAGATTTGTGGTGTGTGTGTGAAACAGAATTTGTCCCAGATTTCCTCTCTTCTTCTTCTTCTTCTTCTTCTTCTTCTTCTTCTCCTTCTTCTTCTTCCTCTTCTTCTTCCTCCCTCTTTGCTCTCCTCTCTTCTCTGCGGGCTGGATGGAAGGAGCTTTGATGTGGCACTCTCTCAGTGTTGTGACCGCAGGCCCAAGAGGAACCAGATGCTCTTTGGACTGGCTTGTGGTGGAGAGGCACATATATATATATATATATATATATATATATATATATATATATATATATATATATATAAAAGAGAGAGAGAGAGAGAGAAAAGATGGGTGCAGGGCAAGAGGAGGGGGGGCTACCTCCATGCCAGCCGAGTTTACTGTAAAGTTTCCCGCACCAAAGCGA
This sequence comes from Seriola lalandi dorsalis, assembly GCF_002814215.2. Taxonomy (NCBI): domain Eukaryota; kingdom Metazoa; phylum Chordata; class Actinopteri; order Carangiformes; family Carangidae; genus Seriola; species Seriola lalandi. Next base: position 1,166,348 of record NW_019524887.1, on the reverse strand, counting down.
CAGAGAGAGCTGTCTTGGTGGCGTAACATTCAGCAGAGACAAACTGAAAATGTTGAGGCAAAATGGTGACTCTCATGTCGGGGTTTTGAAGCGGGAAAACATCCAAGTCATCCACAGAGTATTTTGGGCTCAAGCCCCCAAGAACAGCACCAGGCTGTGAGCGTAATGTCACATGATTCACTTAGGCCCAGACATTTTCACCCATGCGCAGCAATTACAACAGAAAAGCCTGTAAGACAAAAGAGATAAGATGATTAAATGATTCTCAGGAAGGAAATTTATTAATCTGATCTCTTCGTTTTCACTTGGCGTTCTCTAAAACAACATTTTGACCATCATGTAGCGCACTGAAACTATTATTTTACATTTCTTGTAGATTTATAATGTCAGTGGGTTCAGTTGAATTCAAGTTTTCCGTATAAATTCAACTTTGTCTCATTACAAGGTTTTGTAGAGAAAGAATATTTGTTGTATTTACCCTTTAAGAGGAAAGAGCTATCGCTTTAAGAGAGCCGGGCTGTGTTTTTGGCCGAAGGAGAAAATGTTCTTGTGTTGAACTTTGGGCGTTTGTCATGAAAAGTCGCAGAAATTAAGATGTGATGTGAATATGTGTTTTTGGCTGTTCAGTTTTTTGTTCACAAAATCTCTCCACCAAGACAATTCAGCAGCTGGCTGGCTCACTCTTATTAAGACACATGACTACTGCTAATAAAATGTAACTTGATTGTAGTATTTATTGGCTGTTTAATGTCGCTGTGGTCAGAACAAAAAGGACTAATACTGACAGTAGATGACATGACTTGCTGATGTATGTTTTTTTTCATGAAATGCCTGGATATGACTTAACAGTCGACAATAAAAAGCAGATAGTATCTCTCACCACAAAAACAAATGAATCAGATTCATGGAGTCATGAGTCATATTCAGTCAGACTCATAGACACATGAACATTTTTATTGAGGAAAACTGTTGTGTTTAATATCCAGGATTGTGATTTAATGAGGAAGGTAACGTCCAGATCCAGCTCTGAATCACAAGACTGTGACTGTGACAATTACACTGTCACTGACACATGTACACACAAGTTCATGTGTGATTGTTGCATTTTACTTACTTTCCCCCCTATTAATCCCATTAGCATTTTACCCCAGTTAGCGGTTTCCTACATTTCCCAGAATGACTTGTGACGACACATTGGAGAACATGCCTGAACTCGCTCCTTTCGGCTGTGGATTTTTTCTGTGTAGGTGGAGGGAGTGGTGGCTGCAGTAAAAGCCAGACAGTAAGTGAGTTATTCTGGTCAAAAATGAGCAAGAAAAAAAAACCGAGTTGCGACTGCTACACAAAAGCGTGTTTTGTTGTTTGTTGCGGCTTTACTGCACAGACAGCCTGTTGAAGTATATTGAGGTCAGTGGTGGAAGAAGTCCTCTGATGTTTCACTTAAGCAAAAGTAGAAATAGCACGGTGTAAAATTAAAGTTATAAGTGCAAGTCTGTCATTAAAAACTAGAGTAAAGTAAAAGTACATTTACTTTATACTTTAATGGAGTTTTTACAGAAGTACACACCTGCAGATATAAGGTCCCACAATTCACAGCAGATGTCAGGACAAAAACCAAGCCAATAGACCTTCATGATGACATTGTGGTGCGGTACGGATTACAGCAATGGTATGAAACCATTTGCTGCTTCTGGTAGCACAGTGGCCTCAATCATTTTTGAAAAGGGGGAAGCTTAGAACCAGGATTGTTCCTAGAGTTGTTTGTTTGGCTAAACTGAGTAACTGGGCAAGAAGAGCCTTGAAGAACCCAACAGTCCCTCCAACCGATCATCAGAAGTCCTCCGTGGGGATGGGAGAAACTGCCGGAAGGATGAGCATCTCAGCAGCTCTCCATCAATCAGGCCTCTGTGGTAGACGGAAGCCACTTTGAGTAAAAGGGCTTCTCAGTGGCAGGGACAGGGAGGGGTTGAAGGAAAGGATGAAAGTAGCGAAATACAGAGAGGTCCTTGAAGAAAACCTGCTCCAGAGTGCAAGAGACCTGAGACTGAAGCAACGGTTCACCTTTCAGCACGACAATGACCCCGAAGCACACAGCCAAGACCAAGCTGGAGTGGCTCCAGGAAAAGCCTCTCACTGTCCTTGAGTGGCCCGGCCAAAGCCCAGATTTAAACCCTATAGAACATCTGTGGAGAGACCTGAAGAGTCAGTTCACAGACGCTTCCTTGAGCTGGATAGGATTTGGCAGGAAGAATGGGATAAACTGCCCAAATCCAGGTGTGCAAAGCTTGGAGAGCCTTAGAGAGTTTGAGGCTGTAGTTGCTGCCAATGGGGCTTCCACAAAGTACTGAAGTAAGGGTCTGAATACTTTTGTAGCTAAATGTGAGATTTCATTGTTTGATTTTGAATAACTTAGTTTTCATTCATCGGTATGGATTATTGAGTGTAGATTGATGGGCAAAAACGGCAAAATTAAATCTACAAATCAACGTGTGCAAGAAGTGAAAGGGTGTGAATACTTTCTGAAGCCTGCACTGTCTATACTTTCATTACAAGTAAAACTACACATGTATGTAGAAAGGCTCATTTCATAATGATACATTTTAATGTGAATTTATTGTTATTCTTGGCACCTTATTGTGTAAACAGCATTTCAATGTTAGTGTAATTTAATTTGATATACTTCTGTTAGTAGTTTAATCTATTACATATGTAAAATCTTAGTCTGTTAGGGCAGAAGAGAGTGTTGGTATTTTTTAAAAGCAAACGCAAGATCTACGTTTTTAGTCCTGCTTTTAATTGAATTTTATTTATTCATTTATTTGTGTATTTATTTATACACTTTAGGCTGTTTTACTGATATTTATTCTATTTCTACTTTTTATTTCTGGTTTATTTAGTGATTTTATTCTGTAAAGCACTTTGTTAGTATAAAAAGTCTGATTGATTGATTGATTGATTGACTATAGCATACAAATACATTTTGTGGCATAAAATATAGAGTAGAATATTGCTCTGACAAATGTGGTAAAGTGAAGTATAAAGCTGTATAAACCATTAAACCACTAACTGAGACTCTATAGAGATCAAGTTATGTTTCAGCCCATGAGTTTACAAATTTTCATTGAAGATAATTGAGAATAATTCTAGTATCAAACTCCATCATTTATCCAGTTACCAGAGCAAGACAAACACACTACAAAACAATTTAAATTGACGTCACCAGTGTGCGTTTTCCCATGCTGACATTTCCATAAGTACACTTGAGCAGTCTGAGTATTTTGCTGACGCAGTGGGTTTTCAACGCTGCTCCCGTGTTTGAAGGACCGTCTGTCTGACCACGGGGCCACCAACCCACCACACCAGCATCATCACAAGCACAAGCTCAATCAAATCTGCCTCCTCCATGACTCTCCATGACTGCCCGTACTGTACCATTAGACAAACCTCATAATAGTTTTGATTTATGACCCCCATGTGACACGGTAGAGTTCGGCAGGAAGCCCACGGAGCTCCGTCTTCGGCTTCCACCACAAAAACATAAAGACTTACATTTAAGACCTTCCCTTGGGTCGCCGGTCACCGGGGACAATAATGAAGCTGAGAGGACAAGAAATGAAAGCTACAGACAGATGGATTAATCTGACCTCTTTATAATGATGTTTCCCGATCTCTGTCTGCTCGGAGAGGAAGGAATGATTATAGCAGAGAAAAAACACTTTCCATCATCATACTCTCCCTTTGCTTCCTCTCTCTCTTCCTGTGTTTCTCCATCTCAGGCAAACATGACATGAATTGTTTGTCTTGCATGTCAGATAACTGTTTATGCAGAAAACCAAAGCAGGGAGGTACAATGGCTGGGGACTGGACGCGAGATGATAGGAAATACAATAGAACCATCCAAGTGTTTTGATTGGGAGGCAATCGGAGCTGGCAAACAAAAACAACACGGAGCTGATTTTGTTTATTAAAGATGAAGACAAATAGCGAGAGCAGCTCTGTGAGTGACAGTGTTTTTGAGTCTGCTGCTGCTGCTGCTGGGGAATTTCAAGAGGTTTCCACCGAGCTGCAGGATCAGAGTCATTTTGATCGTAAAGATTATCAAACGCAGCAGAGTTTGTCTCTGTGGTGTTGGTGAATTCACATCCTTGAAACTTACAATAGAGGCGGACTCACTTGTACAAGGACAATGTGATGTCGTCTAACCGGAGTGTGTAAGACGAACGAATGACACTGTGCAGTACAATATGGGAGCAGCGCTGCTCTGCAGGTACAGGTAATGTGAACGGGTTGAGCTGAAGCTGAGCAAAGCCGCATCAGCAGCTATAGTGATGATATGTAACATGAGCCCATGTTTGGACTGCGGTTTGTTACATCCTCCCTCACATGCCTCTTTATTTGGTTGTGTCTTCCTGGTGGGGTGCGGGGGTGATGGTGAGCGGCAGCGTGACATGACTACTTTGTCTACAGCAGCAGAGCAGAGACGCAGGGACCACAACATCAAGGTGCATCCAAAAATCTGTCTCTGCCAGCCCATATTGCACTTTCTTTCCTTTACCACTAAGAGAAGCTTAAAAATGTTCCTTTGAAGCTCTTTCACCATTTCTAAAAAAAAGTTTTGTTGTGGAAATGAAACATGCACACAAAAGCATGTGGATGGTGCTAAGCTTTATGTGGCTATAATAGTGTTAGACAATGAGAATACGAAAAAGAAAAATGCAGTCCAGCCTTACTAAAGCTGGAATTAGGCCTCTGCATCTCTGCACCTCTGCAGAAAAGAATGTTGTAGATCACCAAGGAGCTGAATCACACACCTTTCAAATGCTAACAATATGTTGTGCGGACCTGGACATCAAGCAATCTGCATCTTCAGCCTGGCCAGGTAAGTAAAATGTCAAAGTAGAGTCTCTGACTCTGTCCACTGACGTCTCCCTCAGGAGAAATGTTCCCTGCCTCATGTACATGGATATTTTTTATAACACAGCGTTTATTATGTTTTTTTGGCCCGTCCGTCCACATGCAAACTGCATTTGAGGGATCTGAAAATGGATCCATTGCAAAAGTGAAGATGCTCAGAGACCCTATTTTCAGTGTTGATTGTAGTTTTTGGCTTGTTATGTCAGAGTGTGCGCTGCTATCTCCTTCCTTTACATGGGGCGAGTTTGTGCGATGGCGGACGAGGCCGAAGTAGTGCTGGTTTTAACCTTGCTTACAGGACCTGCATGGACAGGACTTGTCCATGTTTACACATAAATGAAAGAGTTATTCTTCCACTATATCGAGGAACAGAGGCGTCAGAATGTGCTACAGAGTTTACAGCTACGTCCAACACTCCAACAATGGAGAGAGGATTTTTGTTTGTCAGGGATGCATGCCTGCTCTTGACAGCTCTTGTTTGCATGTGGACACAGTGCTCGTGTGGACGGGATTTTTTTTTTTTTAAGAACTAAGGAGGAAATCCCCCAGTTTTAATAAATACCTGTGTACATGCGGACAAAGCCTCAAACAAATCATTGTGTTTCTAAACCTACAAAGTGCTGGTTTAAGAGTTTTAAAATACAGATTTTTCCTGCGAGCATCAAGTCAGATCAAAGTCGTTGACAGAAAAGCTCCCAAACTATGCCAGTGGCCCGTTTTATGTGGAAAAGTGGTGCCAATTTAAGGATCCTCTTTGGTTTCCCTCTTAAAGATCAAAGGATCTCGGGTAATCTATTTGACTGGGGCTTGCTGTCTCCACGACAACAAGATCACAGACAGGAAGCCTGTCCTTCCTTCACGGGCCCTTGTCATCAACAATGCAACCACTCAGCAGTGTCTGACTCTCCCATAAGTCACTGTGTATGTGCATGAAAGCCTGTTTGGATTCGTGTGTAATTCAACTCCACAAAACATGAAACCTTTCTCATTTTTCTGCTGTGCTAGTGCGTGAGGCCACATTTGTAGGAATCATCGCGTTTCGGAGCGATACACAATCTGTGCTGCCCTTCTTTTTATCCTCAGGTGTGTGTGTGTGTGTGTGTGTGTGTGTGTGTGTGTGTGTGTGTGTGTGTGTGTGATGTAAGTGAGAGTGTCAGGTTCTGCTTCAGTGACCCAGAAAACATCTTTAAATGCTGCGTTCGTAGGTCACTATGGAGCCCCCCATGTTTGCCCAACACAGGATTAGAAACTAAAACTAGGCTTTTTTTCCTTTGGCTCAGAGATGGGACGAAGCATTATCACATCATCAATATCTTCTTCTGGAAAATTCAAGCTATATCTTTGATGGTGTTCTTGCATAAACCTTTCTCCCAACTATTTTTTATACATACTCTGAGTAGGTTTATAGCTTTTGAGTTATGAAAACAAAAACTGCATCAAACTAAAAGGTTTGTTATGCTTAGCTGAGGTGGAAGATTTGCGTACTGATAAAAAATAATGCAACAAATTGTGCAATGGAAGGACTTTGAGAACAAATCATGACACGTGTGAAGCATGTGACATATTTGTCCATCAAGCCACTGGAGAGACGAAAAATCGTGGCAGACAAAGCATTCGATAGCTTAAGTGTTACCCGATGTGGAGACAGTAACATTTCTCAAAGGAATACATGAAACAAACACAAATGTCATATTTCCTTCATGTTTTTTTACATTGTTTAGGTTTGAATGTTGCCCTATTCTTCTGCAAAGGTTATCTCGACGCACCCAACTCCTAATATTCACAACGCTATCAGATGGAAACACAACAGTAATTAGATTTTTTTCTTTTTGCAGATTATCCAGAAATCCAATTAAAATTTACACGATGTTTGGATGGAAACCTGACTGTAGAAAGTCTCTCCTTGAAGGTATTCACGGTGTTTCAATAGGTTGCCTGAAAAGTGATGGAAGTAGTTATATAAAGAATAGAAATGAAAGTTCAAAGTTCAAACCCATACATCAAAAAAATTTCAGGCACAATCCTCTCAGGGTGGGGTGGGTGGGTGGTGGTGGGGTTGTCAGAAGCTGTTTGATGATCCAACAAGCTATTCGTTTGAATTATAGTGACAGTTTAAAGGATGGGTTAAATTTTTTTTAGAGTCTATCTTAATGCAATGCTCACATACCATATGCTCCAAGTCACTGCAATCATTCATCTTCTTCACGCTGGCCATAAAGAGACGCCATCTGCCATGACCACACTGTAAAAAATCCACAGTCCCTGTTTGTGCAAAACCAAAGCCAAAGCTAACATGAGTCTTCAGCAGTCTGAGCTAGTCTAATCAATTTGATATCTCTGTCCCAGTTGTGTGTAGGTCATACAACTACCAGGACTTTTGCTTTTGCCATGGGTCAAAGAAGGCAAGGAGACACTGCCTGGGGAAACACAATTAGGGAATTTTGTATGAGAAGATTTGTAAAAATACTCTCAAAGTTTTTATAATATACAATGTCTCTCTCAGGTAACCAATAGCTGTTAAAAGAATTCAAGACTAAACTGGATGGAAAGCCTCGTGAGTAATCTCATCTGAAGTTTCCAGAGATCTAACTTGATTTCCTCGGGGTACATTTCCGACCAAAGATTACAACCTAATGTCCCTGTCCAACTCTTCTGCGCTCCTAAAGGTTCACAGTTACCAGTAGAGCTTGTGAGCACAATGTGCAGATCATCACCTCACACTCCTCCCGGCCATGGCCTGATGAGAACAGTGTGTGGATGTGAATACGTGTGTGTGTCACAGACTTCTTGTCATCTTCATTTCAGTTTCAAGCTGAATGTGAACAATATGATTTGGATGCCCGTAGGCCTTTACGGACTCAGGGAATGTGGAGTCTGTATCCTATTAAGAATCTGTTATAATCTTATGATTGAAAGATGGAATGAGGCCGTGAAAGCTGGGGGGATCAGCTGCAGCATATTAGGACTTAAAACCTGACAGATCTTGCTCTTCTCGGTTGAAGAAATAGATTCCATCGTGTCCAACTAACCGGATTTCTTCCCTCTCCACTCCGTCTTGTTTGCGTAACATCAAGAGCTGGGTAAATTGAAAAGATAATACCCATTCTTTTATGTTACTTTAGGGGATGTGGTACTTTGTGCACTGAACACTGAATGTGAAGCAGAAACAGTTGGTGTCCATAGAGGATATTAAACATGAGCCTTGTTTGTGAGCGCGATCAAATAGCTTTTTATGCTTCTTTGAGCATTTGTGGGAACATGGCTTTGATTTGCCCTTGAGAATATAAACATTTAGCACCACATTTAGTCCCATGTTTTTAGGTTTATTGGTAGTAATGGCTTTCGAATGGTTAATAATGGTTTACAGATCACCAAATGCCAACATTTGGGTGTCCAGATTGTAAAAAAAAAAAATCCTTTTAGCTGGTGTTCATCTCCCTTTTAGCATAATTAGTGCTAGCTAGTGCTTTAATTGATCCTGATGGCAATTAAGAAAGTGAGAAACCACAGTCCTTTATTATTGACCTATACTGACATTTATAACCACAAACTTAATTGCTTATTGTAACATGAGAGACTCATGACCTTTCATTAATGACTTAGCTACTTTATAAATATTAAGCCACCGTGACAAATTAGCCAAAGACTTAGCTAAAATGACTTAACTGTTAGCTAAAGCAGATACAAGAGGGGCAGTAAAAACGACAGCATGGTTGAATGTTGAAACACAATCTGTTTTTTAAAACATTTTTCTAACAAGCAACATCTCGGGCTTGTGCAAATAATGACTTCAGTAATCACTGCTGAAGCAAAGATATAACTGGCAAGGTTGACATTGTTAGCACCACAAAAAGAACTGCCAAAAATTGCCACCAGTCACTTCAAATGATGCCTGAATGACTAAATCTAAGAGAAAACCACAATGGTTTTTAATAATGAAAAATGTATAATAGTAGTCAAAAAATAAAATCTTTAGATAATGTTACATTAAACATGGAAAGGTTTCACTCAAAGACAGTTGTTGAACTGATGTTGAACTAAGTGCCCTGTTAATCTCAATTAAACTACTACTATTTAGCCTGACTTTTAAAAACCTTTACCTGCCCAAAGTGCGCAGAAAACCATCCAAACTGGCAACACTGACTGACATGCTAGATGGTTTCCATCATGTCTCCCACCAACTCTCAATGTTGGTGTCTTGTGGCCATGACCACAATCTTTCCCTAGCCTTAACCGAGTAAGCTAACTTTACCGGACTGACAGAACATCTAGCCAGAGTTTCCAAGTCCCAAGGAGGCAGCACTGACCACAAGCCATTCACCATGTTAAGATATGCGTACACACCAAACACACAAACAACTCAGAAAAGCAAACTGGAACATGAAGTAGCAAGAACAGTGAACAAAAGACTGAATGATCGAAGGAAACAACCCACATCAGCTGTAAACACCAGATCAAGAACTGGGAAGTGGTCAAAGTTATCAGCTGGGAGTCAGTCCTTGAACAGACAGGGCTTACAATCTTTCTCCATATGCAACCATCTGTTATTGAGTTAGCCAGTTTGATTCCCTAATGAAAACTGTGAGATGCTGTTGAAAGCTCAGAAAGCTAGTTAGTGGACCCTTGAGCTTAGATTATTTTACTACAGAACCTATCATCACGTGATTTAGATATAAAAACTAGTTGCACATTTTATGAATATGAAATATGAAGCCATATAAAGTATGCCCTGATAGAAAGTGGCAGCCACTCACAAGAATGCACACTTCATCATAACTGTGAGATAAACTCATTGTCCAACTTCTGGTCAACCCTACCATTTGCTTTCTTTGGAAATGAAAATATGTCAGGGACAATAGAGTTTGATTTCATTTCAACTACAATACATCTTGAGTGACCCAACACTGTCCACCCATCAGAGAGTCCAGATGTGATCCCCTAACTGTCACCGTCTAAAGTGAAATACTGATTAAAGTCTGACTGTCACGTTAGAAGATACTGATTAAGAAAAGTGTCTCGGAGCCTCAGACTTCACTTTATTAATGGCCAGACCAAAGTGTTGTGTAACTCTTCCAGCCATTAGAAACCTGCAGAGGATTTGTCACAGAGCCTGAAACCGCTTCATTCCTCCCCTCCTCCTCTTCAACCCGCACTGTTTCAAACACTTCATTACTGATGAGTTGCGAGGCAATGGATTTTCAAACATTTCACTGACTCCATCTCTTGGCAGGGCCATTTTTTTTTTTGTCTGGTCCTCGCAGCAGGTTGGAAACAGATGTAGGAGCGACCGAGGAAAATGTCATACAATATCTAAACTATCTTGAACACTTGCATCATAATCTGTCAGAGTGCCTGCGATCTGCAATCTGTAAAGAAATCTCACAAGTGCAGCTGCAGATTTTAGTAAACACAAAATACTCCTGATATTCTGCGTCTTCTTAAAGCTTCTCCAGTTTGTCTTCACTTCTCTAAGTGAGGAAATCTCTGTTTTGAAGGAAAACTGTTTGTATTTGGTTTAAAATAAGTAAACTGATTCAGATTAATACCATTTCAGCTCATCTAAACCACATAATCATTACTGTAAAGCAAAAACAATCCCCTCACAATTTTTCTATTTGCTGCTATTGAAAGAGAGCTCCTCAGAAGTAGTGGGCACCATCAGAACATTCCTTCTGGCTGCTTTGAATGGACACAGTCATGTTTCCATCAAGTTTTATGGAGAACTGGTGTTATTATTTTCATGCGGCTTTCCATCATTATCCCTCACTTTTTTGCCCTTTAATTTATAAAGCTTATCCAGTGCCATGCAGATAAAGACACGACTGTTTAGTGTTAAATACTGTTTCTTTTTAACTTGCATGCAGTTTGTTGCACAGTGCAGGAGAAGTAACGCATTTATCCAATTCAGCGACACATATGTTAGCGGCTGAAGCCAAGTAATTCATCATTTATACACATTTGGTTTCCATTTGATAAATGCATATCAGATTGATGTAAAGCACAAATGAGTCCCCAACCTCTGTCAACAGGGACTTTCTCCAAATGGAGCATTTGTTTTTCTGTGAGCATTGCTTTGTGAATTAAGAACACAAAGCAATTTTGGTTCCAAACAGCTCCTGCATCCTGATCAGACTTTTTCCTTCATGTTTATTTGCAGACATGTATTCTTACAACTTTACCTACGTTCATTAAACTGTCCTACGCTCAGTTTATCCCCGGGACAGATCGGAAACTGGCAAAACTTCAGGTAGAGTATAAATTATTATTATTCTTGAAAAAAAGATTTTAAAACTTGTAAAAAATGTAATGAGTGCAAACCCTAAAATGTAGATTATGTGTGCATTATTTTGGGGATGGGAATTACATGAAGCTGCATTATTTAACAACAGCATGAACTGGAGAAGTCATTTCAAAGAGTTTGTAGAAATAAAAAACTTTAAAATAGCTATTTGTAGGTTTTCTCCGCCGCTGAACGTGGTTTCTTGCCTGCAGCAGTTGGTGGTGATTGTTGCTTGAAAACAGGTGCTAATGCTAACGCTGGCTCTGCAGCAATAGAGAAGCAGAACCATTAGGAAAAGTTTTTGCTCAGAAGTCAGGAGCTGTACATCAGATAAATGTCCTGTGTGTACAGCTTTATAGTTTTGTGGTGAGTGAACGTCTCTCACCTTAAATCAAAGCTTTTTAACATTTGCGGGAGATCACAACCAAGGACAACATGCTCGTCTCTCCCTCAGTGTCACTGAGCAAGGCGTTACACCACTAACCTGTTGTCAGGCTCTGCTCTTACCTTCGCCTGTGTAAATAAATGCTGCAGGAGGAACTGGCAGGATGTGACGGCTTAAGTAGGGTTTTATGTTCTGAGGTTGTAAAAAAACACAAAAAAAACATATATGTATGTTCAGATTTTATAGTAGTTATAAAGATTTTATGACGGCCCTGAGGTTCCTAAAGCCGTTGCTTGATTTAGGTAAACTCCTCAGTATTTTTCACCCACGGCCATGCTGTTTTATGTTCTATTTATCTGATCAGCGGCTCTTATTTTGACATCTGGGACGCACGGTGAATGTAACAAGCTCGAGGAGAAGAAGCCTCACTTGAAAGACTAATTGCAGCTCAGCAAGATACAGTATGTTCTACTGTTGTCATTCTACAAGAAATTAGAAATGAATGGATCACAAAAAACTAAAGATACATAAGTTCACATAACAGGATCTCAAATGTTATCATTAAAAAGATGTCAGAGCTCAAAGAGAGGTATGTTTAATCTGTGTGAATCGATCACTCAGTCTCCCCTCAGCTAAGATTTTCCTTTCACCCCCATTAGCTTCTTCATCAGAACAGAGGCAATTCTTCCTGGGGTCCAATTATAAACTTTGATGTGTAAAACAGGAGGAGCTCCGCTTTAAGCGCTTGTGTGTGTGTGTGTGTGTGTGTGTGTGTGTGTGTGTGTGTGTGTGTGTGTGTGTGTGTGTGTGTGACACAGATTACTAAAGGCTGCTCTTTTAGCCACCCAGCCCAGTGATCACACCCTAACTGCTGCATGAGTTCACATACTGAACAAAAGCTGGACCAGCTTCAAACCTGTCATCATGCTTTATTTCAGGGGCGATTGTCATCAGCATGTGTGGATTTCTCTGCTACAGTAACAGCAGTGGCAGGTGAATTGATTCATTTGGGGGTAAAAGGCATGTAGTGGTGTAGAATTTCAGGCCCACCAAGACGTACATTTCATAGGTTTAGTCAAATTTTTCATGTTTTTTGCATCAATATCTTTAAAACCTTTTCCGTGCAATAGCGTTGATATTGTGTGAGCAAAAGGTCACAGGTTGGGTGACAAAGTGAAAACACTTTACTCTGATCAGGCATTGTAATATTCGACAAAAATGGAAATGCCATTACTGAATATGCAAATAAAGAGATATTTGAAGTTAAGTTGAACTTGATCCATGGCTCTGATTTTAGATTAAAAAACACCAGTTACGGCCTCACAGCAAGTCCAAGGCCTAAAACTGTATTCTTTCACTTTTGTTTTTTAAAATTATCAACGTTTAATAGTTACTCATAAAAAAATGTGTCAGTTTTCTAAAAGAAAAAGAAAAAAAATCTATTAAATTTTTCATTTTTTCCCAGAATCTTCACCTTGACCTTTTTTTTCTTTTGCAAACAATACTAAAACAAGTTAGAAGATTGTAAAGCAAGGACCGACTCGGGTCCATTCTCAATATGAAATTATGAATTATTAACGGGTTAATACAAAGATGCATTTTAATACAGCTTGAAGGTCCAACATTTATGTTTGCAGGTGGTGAGGTTTAGGTTTTGGGGGCCAAATCAGATACAGTGACAGAGCAATCTGTACGAGCTCAAAGGCAAACTCTCAGCATTCCTCTTTCATGGGTGGACCACCCAAAAAGACCCCCGCACCACCTCTCCCTCCCCCTCCCTCTCAGCTCACCCAACCCTCCCCTCTGTCTCGGGTTACAAGGCATCGCTGGTCTCCAAAAGAAAATGTCACAAAAAAGGAACTTGAACTTCAAAAGGCGACTAATCTGAAGTAGCCCGAGTTAATCGTGTGCATCTGTTCCACAGCTCTGAGGCTTCTGACCCGCTGGAGTCCTGCTCTGCTGGCTGCCTCGCCGAGCAGTAAGCAGCCAACAGTAAGCCAAACACTGTTAAAATTACTGCTCCTCAGTGTTTGGACGAAGACGCTCTCTCTCTGGTAAATTTTGTTGACAAAGCCACATGCAGAGATAGACTGTCATTTGGAGGTTGTGGAGGCTGATATTCCCTCCAAAAAGTCCAATTTTATGAGGCTGTTGTCAAGCTAATGTCAGTGGAGTATTTAATTTTAACCAGAAGAACTACTTCATTTTACTGATATTAAACTGCAGTGGGAGAATCAAACCTAAAGGTCATCAAATAAAATTTCACATATTATTTTGCCAAACATGAAGATAGATAATCTCTAATTCGTTTCTTCAGCCACATGGAGTCAGCATAACAAGATGTAAGTTGAACACTGACATATTATCACCTCATAAAGTTGATATGGTGAATGTTTGAGCAAACAGTTGCTGATTTTCACATCCAGTCAACACAAAACAACAATAGCATTCAGTTGGATTTGTGTTTCTGGCCTCCCAACAAAGCTGCTAAATGCTCCGCTAAGTTGTGGAAGAGCTAGTGTGCAGTGGGTTTTTAGAGCAGTTTCATTTTGGGCTGAAAACAGCTGTGTGCTGTGGAGCTGTAAAACTGAAACAATGAGCTGAAAGACGCTAAAACCGCTGAGAGGGGAACCTGAATATCTGCGGATTTGTCGCTATGAACAACTTCACATTGCACATAGTCATTTGACAGAATGTTAATATGAAAACACTGATCGCTGCAGCTTCATGTTTCAACATCATCTGCAAAACTGCGTCTAACGCCTCATTTTCACGCACATCCCAATTGTCCAACAAGTTCACGCTGCAAAGTCAAAAATATCAGGTGGAAAGTTCAGTGCCTTTGTTCAAACACAACCACACAAACTTTGAAACAAGTCCACGCCTGCAATGCTTCAATTACCTAATACCTTAATCTCGGTAAACAAAACATCGATGCAGTGAAACGTTTACATTAAAAACCAGGCTGTGAAACAATCTTTTTGGCTGCAAAACGTTCAACATCTGGATCGGTGTCAGAGAGCAATGAGAACTGTCCTGACAAAACTCTGTCTTCAGGCAGATGCTACACAACCAAGCCCAGATGTTCCTCTCTACACTGCACTGGGCAGGTATTGGGCTGAAGGACACTCAGAACTAACTGAACGAAAGGTGTTCATGACCAGTGACGCTGGCAATTAAACATCACACTTTCATTATTCATTGACCTTGGAAATAGTAGGGTGACAAAACTAGCTCAACTCAAGGGCCACTTACTAGCTTTTTCTGGCGTTTTCAATAATTATAATTTGTTGCTGTTACACTTCCATTCTTGAGGGAGCAACTGTAGTGTAACTTAACTTCCGACCATGGCATCAATAAAGTATTCTGATTGATTGATTGATTGATTGATTGATTGATTGATTGATTGATTGATTTAAAAGCTTGCAAGTGGGTCTTGAGTTTAGATTGTTTTGTCAAAGCACAAGCAATTTA